>NW_027096322.1:0-20434 GCF_019320115.1 Miscanthus floridulus
ACAAAGTTCTAGGTAAATCCTTTGGGTGACAATTCTAGACGCATGCAACATGAATTATAATGATTATAAGGTGTGTAGGTAACAAGGAATGTCCCATGCTATACTTTCCTTAAACTCGGATCCTTCTTCTATTAATTCGTAGCCTCCAAAGAACGGCTTCTTGATCACCACGTAAAGCTCACCGACTTGACAAGATTATAAAGCACCACACAAGCATCTGAACAGACATGCATATAACAAACTTAGTAGATTATAACAATACACCAATCAATGAAAAGTTTTTAAAACTAATCTATGCATTGCTATGAACACACAGACACGAAAACGACTCTAATCGGAGCTACGGTGAAAAAGAAACAACTACCGAAAGATTTATTTTATATGAGAAAAACAAAACTATAGCCTTCATTTATTTTAATTATATAAAAGTATGTATAGAATATTCTAGAGAAATATATAAATCTTATTAAGTCAATTTGTATTTAGAATTAGAAAACTAAGATAAACTAATTATATTTTATTTATAAATCTCGTTGCATAAACATTAATCATGTTGGGATTTAAACCATGAAATTCCAGAGCTAGAGATATGGTAAACATTATTACTATTGCATATATTACATCATTATGAACTTAATGCAACTTCAACAGGTCAAAACAGAGCTAAACGTAGATTGTATGGCAAAAACAAGATTAGTGGCAGTTTTGTAAATACTGAGATCTTCATTTTTGGATTAAAATAAATAAAAACAGGATTTTTAACTCCGGCAGGGACTGCGGGTTCTATATCGCAAATCTGCAGGGGCCTTTCTACAAAAGGTATGGTGGCGGTCAGCGCTGATCAGGTCATTGGCGACGTGCCGGAGCAGGATTGGCTAGAGCTTGTGCACCGGCAGTGGACCAGCCGACGTGGCGATGGTGGACTATGCCCACGGGTCTATGGTAGACCAAAGGGGTATGCTGGGTTGGGGATCTAATCCTGGCCGCTGGTTTGGGGTTGGACGGTTGAGGGCGGCTGGTGAAGGATTGGGCGGTGTGGGTCGTCGGCGGGGTGCTTCCAAGGCCGGCGTTATGTCGGAGATGGACTAGACGGCATCTTCGAGCTCGGTTGCTCACGGTAAAGGCACAGGGAGAAAGAGGGCGGTGCGGCGAACACTATGCGAGGTTCTCAATGCCGGGGAGTGACCGAAGATGACGTGAGGCTTGAATGGGCGGCTCGGGTTGCCCGGAGGTACTCCGATGAGCTTGTAGAAGAAACGGAGAGGGAGGGGACGGTGCCGTAAGCTTTCTTACCCTAATGCGAATCTTGTTCGGGTGCTCTTGGCGATAGCGCAACGGCGAAGGCAGAGATTAGCGATGGCGGCGACAAGCGAAGGCGGCGGCTCGATCTAGGGTTATAGGGCATGGTGGTGGTAGCTAGGGTGAGCAGGGCTGTGTATATCAAAGAGGCGAGCACGGTAGGGATCCTCTTGTACTTATAGGGAGGCCAAGCGTGTGCTCCACACAAGAAATCCCATGGAAATCGAGATTGCGCGCGGCTTCAGGTGGAGTCCGGGTCGAACCCGACCGAAGGTAGGAGAAGGGGTGAGCGGCTGACTAGGGTTTCTTGGTGGCGGCGGAGCTCTAGGGCAAGAGGCGGCTCGGAGCTGCCAAGGAAGGGTGTGACGGAGATCCGCGCAGGGAGAATCCCGGGAAGTACGGGATCGCCGCGACTGCTTCCGCTCGGCCGAGTCCATGCTGGGCACAACGCGAGGCAGGAGATAGAGGTGACGCTGACAGCTGGGTCCCGGTGTCGGTGAGAGAGAGAGTGGGTCCGTGGGGCATTGAGAGAGAGTGGGGAGGAGGCACAGGTCGCCTCCGGCTTTGGACTTCCTGCTGGGCCGAGAGAGGGAGTGGAATTGTGGGGCACCGCGCTGGGCCGGAGGGATTGGAATGGGCCTGCGGCGCTATGCGGGTGGAGGGAGGAGGTGAAGGCCGAGTTGGGCCAGAATAGAGAAGGAGGGGTTTTCTACTTAAAAACTTCTTTTCTTTTATTTCAAATCCTTTTTCAAACTCACTTTCAAAAGCAATTTGAATCCATTTGACAAGGTCTGTGGCGCCATATTGTGAAGGGCTACAGTGAACCATGCGGTAGCACGACAAGTGTCGAATCCTAGTCATGGTGCAGGAGCTGCAGATCCAACACTACGGCTGACACAGAACGTGGCGAGGAGCATTTGTGGAGCGACCTATGAGCATAGCACCTTATCAAACTGCAGCGAGAGCACATTGTGGGATGGTCAGTTCAATATACCACTAGTAGAGAACATACCTTCATTTCACCATATTAGTCCCGGCTAGAGTTGGGCCCGGGACTAATGCGGGTCCAAGTTTCATGAGCGTCCGAGAACCTTTAGTCCCGTTGGTAACACCAACCCGAACTAAAGGGTCATCCACAGGTTCGCTCAAAAGGAAAGCATCCCATCCAAAGTCACATGCAAGAGGCTTATGCCAATTATTTTTTTAGCCTCGTAGACCATTTACTGTTCAGGAAACTGGGACTAAAGGACCATGCCCTTTAGTCCTGGTTGGGAAACCAGGACTAAATCCCTTTCACAACCAGGACTATAGCCACTTTTTGTACTAGTGTGTCTTCCACTGGGTGGGTGGTGTCTTAGGCTATATGCTTCATTAGCACTTTGATGGGAGTCCGATGGGAGCTTGCTCCCATTCTGTTTCTTCTCTCTATTCTATCTCTCCGAGATCTTTCGACAGGAAGCTACGCCGCAGGGAACGCGTCATCTGCACTAAAATATCAATTCCATCTTCAAGGCTAAAATCATTCCTTAGAAAGCCTCACAGAAGATGACTATCTTATAAGGACTAAGGATATATATATACACACACACTTTATCTCTTCCATACTATAGTCTATAATCTATCCTACAACTCTAGGTTGTGTAGTCATACAGATTTCGAACTATTCTGTTTTCCAATTAAGAGGATTATCCGTAATCATGCATGAATCGGGCTAAGCTAGAAAAAAGGATATTTTGAAAACTAGTTAATTTAATGATGACCTTCCATAGATTCACCTATATAGGTTGCGGTTAACGTTGTAAAAAATAAGAGCTTGAATACCATATGTAAAAATAATCCAAGAAACATGATCAATATAGAGACAAATAGATAATTTCTTATTCATAATATAGAACATTACATTGTCTTAAACTCCATTAACATACAATAATAAATAACATCTTGCATGTCTTCCCAATTGACAGCAAATATATGACATAGAAAGCCTGAAGCAAATGGCATGGAAAACAATTAATTATTGATGCTAATGATGAAGGATATATTCCTTTTTATCTTGTGTCTGGTGCAATGCTCTAGATGTTTTGATTATGATTAATTCAATATCGATGTAGTGCATAAGACCATAATGACATCAAAAGTCTAACACTAAGAGCTCGTCAGTAGAGCTCCTAGAGCAAACTCGTATAGTGATTCCTAAGGAGCTTTGTCGGATGATAGTTTGCAAACTTGTAGAGTGTTTTCTTCTAATTCATTTCTTCCAAATAGTTTGTCATAGATTATCACGTTCAGCTTCATAGTCACATATATCCCTAGAGAACCACTTATAGGGGGAGCTCCATCAAATAGCCCCTTCCTAGTTGATTGAAGTAGAAGAGAACCTTTGTATTTTTTCTTCCCAAGAATCTTTCAGTATCACAAGTGTACTTGCGACGCTCGCCATAGCTGGTCTTTCATTAACATTTTCCTTTAAACACTTCATGGCTAGTATTCCAATTTCGTCAAGGATAGGAATATCTTGTTCTTCAGCAATATCCCTGTCAAACAACTCCCTTCCAGTGTTAACTTGTTCATAAGCACTCTTAAACTGCTTGACAAGATTGTTTTCACCATCTACAACGGGCCTTCTACAAATTAGCTCTAAGAGAACAATCCCGAAGCTATAGACGTCACTTTTTGGAGTTAACCTCCCTGTATCCTTGTACACTGGATCCATGTAAGGCAAACACCCAATAACATTCATGGTATAATCTTTGCCCACCACAGAAACCTTTGATAACCCAAAATCCGAGATTTTTGGAACCAACCCACCATCGAGGAGTATGTTGTCTGGTTTGACATCTGCATGTTGAATGCCATTTTCTGTGTATGAATGCATGTAAGCTAAACCTTGAGCAGACCCAATGGCAATGTCCAAACGTGACCTAAGTGTGAGAGGCTCACGCTGCTGATCATTATGTTTGCCGTGGAGAATGTCTTTAAGACTTCCTTTAGCAGCATATTCATATACCAGCAGTGGAACATCAACCCGCAAGCAGCAACCCAAGAGCTTGAGAATGTTCCTGTGCATCATCCTTGATTGGATTTCCACTTCCTCCACAAACTTATCCAGTGTACCTTGAGTTACCTCATTTGAGGACTTAACTGCCACCTCGATCTTGTCAGATAAAGTCCCTTTGTGAACTTCACCAAAGCCTCCCTTGCCAAGAGGCACCGAATTGTTCATGGTTATTTTATCAAGTTCATCTTTTGTGAATAATATTAGAGTTTTGACATTTTTAAGTCTCTCACTTCCATTCTTTCTTTCAATTGCTTCCAGTTCTCTCTCCTTTGCTTTTTGCTCTATCCGCTTCAGCATATAGCATACCCCAGTTCCAAGTATAATAAAAAACAATATGGAAGCACCAACAGTGATTCCTGTAAACAACATATTTACAAATATAAGTAGAGGATATGCTATCAGTAGTTCTCGTAATTCCTGTGAACAATATAGTTGTGGTAATCAGTTGCATTCATTTTATTGAAATAACAAACCAGTCATTTCTATTCAAACATAATAACAAAGATTGTCGACTGCAGCATATGCAAATAGAATAAGTTGGGTGGAATAATTTCAATGCCTAAATAAATTAGGAGCATTCACAAAATGTCCATTATTATTATATTTGCAATAATGCCACTTAAATGTCAGTTGTACCCAACTTGGCCAATAAGCTATACACTTTGCAGTTTAGACAACTTAATGATAATATAATCATTAGGACTAACACATTCTTAGAATGTCATTTAATGAAAAAAATAATAGGATTTAAGCAAGCAAAGCAAATTAGTCAAATCTAGAAAGTTTATCATCAGAAGAATGAACGCATGAACCTGAGTATTAAAGTGTTGAAAAGAAGAAAAATAAGTAGGAGAAGAAGAAGAACAAAAAACAAGGCCGGATACAAAATTATTATCAGTAAGTAACAGAGACCGTCCACAGAAATTGAGACTGATATGTGAGGCAGGCCTTTTTTTATTAACACATGTTCCTAATAGCCTTTGTCAAATGGTCTATATTAGTATTCCAATAACAGAGCCGAACATCTTAACAGGCCCACCTCTGTAAATGAATTCGAGAAAACAAAAATCATGCAGTTCCGAAGACTCACATGTTTGCTCGCTACCACTATACTACACGCTCTCTTGTGACTCTATATACCATGTTATATTTTTATTTAAACTTTTAGGAATTTTGTATTGAATGTTTCAGCCCCTAAATGATTTGAAATAAAAAAAAATAACTATAAAGTTTTAGATCTTTTCAAGCTCCACAACTCTAGTATAGGCACGTCTCCATCTGAGATAGTTTAATAAATTCAAAATTTTGAATCTTAAAGTTTAAGAATTTTGAAATGAATATTTGGGAATCTGAATGCTTTGAAATAAAAAAAAACTTGTGAACTGTAAAGTTCTAAATCACATTGACAACTATAACTCTTGAAGTTTCTAAGTTTTGAATTTCACAATCTTAGCATATAAAATGAATGTTTAGGAATCTAATGACTTCAAAGCATAGACTTCTTAACCACAAAGCTGTAAAGTGTACGGAGAACTATAACTTTGGTGTGTACCGTGTCAACATGTGAGGTAGTTTGAAAATTCAAAAAATTTAATTTCAATGTCTCTGAACTTAAAACAAATTTTGTTGGGACTATAAATAGTTTCAAATAAAAAGCGTATCAACTAAAAAGTCGTAGATTGCTTGGAGCTATACAATTTTGGTATAAAGTTTGAATTTATCTGAGTCTATATGAATATTTTATGAATGTTTTTGAAAAATACTTTTAGAGCTAGGACCTTATAATACCCAACTCTATTAATAATCATTTTTAGATGCGAGAATCTTAAAATGTCGTATCTCTATTAACTATATGATATACACCGTGCATTGCTGTGGGGATTGTGAAGAATTTGAAATGAAATTCAGTGGAGATGATGCAGCTATATAGCTTTCATGGAGATGTTGGAAGTTAGTGGGATGACATGGTTAATAGCGGGAGATGATGTGGGTACTTATTGGGTGAGATGTGGATGGTTTGCATGTTGTGATAGACTTATAGTGGAGATTATCTTTATAAGAGATATAAATTGGTTAGTAGAAGTGGCCCTCTTAAAGTGACCGCCTCTATTTAAAGTCGATAAATGGCAACCGGCATTTGCCTGGGGCTGCCTAACCATTTAGCCTTTGTTAATCAGAGGGCATGTCTCCTAAAATTCTTTTTGTAGTAATGATAGGGACAATCAAGGGTATTCTGTAAATAGCTATTGGCCATTCGAAAAAGCACAACGATAGTGACGTTAACAAAAATAACAATTATAATAAATGTTTCTATACTTAGAACTAGGTGTACGAGGCCTGTAAAGGATGCGAGAACCTGTTTCCTAAATATTTGATTTCCCTTCATGAATTTCCATTGATGAAATAAAAGGTGAATGAAAATATTTTGTGCAAGAAAACAGAAATTTTCATGTTTGTATATTAGAGAAGAAGTTTAAAGCATGAGTGATGTGTGAATACCTATGATACGCTTCGCTGAACTAGAAAGTTTTGGACGGCACGGCGTTTCCTTTGGGTCACCATGGCTCTCATAACCAGCTGGACAGTTGCACTCATAGGATCCGTAGGTGTCCTTGCACACGCCATGGCATGGAAAATCATTCGGCCGTGTACATTCATCTATATCTGCAAAATATGCAAGAGTTAACAATACTATCCATGCATAGATCCAGATTGACCAACCAAGGTATTACTAATATATTTTAAAGAAAATTAAGGTTTAATATGATAAAAATAAGTGATATATAACTGACTCAAGTAAAATAAATATGATCTTGGTACTTGTTTTTTCGTTTCAATTCATTGTAACATATCCCATGAGTATAGGCAACCAAATAAGGGCTTTGCTCAGCATGGCCTCGCGGATTCAGTGGACAAATCAAAATGGATCAGAACTTGCATTTCTACAGCCTCTCCAGCTGTACACTTGTTCCTAGATGCGAGAGCCAGGCTTCCCTCACCAGGCAACCAAACACTCTATTATTAGTAGTCCACATACTATTTTCTTATATATCCATCATATAGCAAACACTAGCCATAAAAAAGATAAAACGCACAACAAATGAAAGAAGTTAAAGCCATGTGCATAGTACTCACTTGTGCATCCACCAATTACGTAAGGGTTGCCGGTGTATCCCTTGGAGCAATTGCATAAGTACCCAAAGCCCTGCGTGGCGTTGACACAGTGGCTATTGGCGTTGACACAGGCGGAAGCGGTGGGTTCGCCCATCACCCCATCTTTCTCTGTCGGGGCAGGGCAATGTCCATCCGCCCTGATAGCCCATTCAAGAACTACAGGGACATCATTCACGGTTCTGTTTCCAAGATTCCTAACAAAGTCATTGTTTCGAACAAGGTCTTCCCGCTCGAAATGATACCTAAAACATGGAGGCTTAGAGTTACTCACCACGGGAAAAAATTCTGGTAATGATACAAGATAAGTATATACCATATATATGTTATGCCAAAAGTAGCTTTATATATATATACTTCTTTCTCTTTCAGAAATGCACATAAGAATATAAACATACACGGTATAGCTAATGCACATAATGGTATCCTAGTTATTATAGAGAAGCCAGTAGCACTCTTGGATTTGGTCATCTTGACGTGGTTGTGTGAGATCAAGCTTCCTTTATTATCGGAAAAATAAGAGCATTCTGGTACTGCCATTCTATACAGTGACGAAGCCAGGAAAAAATTTAGGGGGGGTGAACAAAAGAATAGAGGTTTTTTATCTTCTCTTAACCTTAGCCCCTCCTACCTAATACATGTATGCATAAAATTTGAAGAGATGGCTTAGAGAAACTCCACGTGCTCAGGATGGGTAGGGGGCTGAAGCCCACCTAGCCCCACCGCTGGATCCGTCCATGATTCTATACATGCATTTATAACTGAAAAAAATGCCAAATAGAATTTAGACCTATATGACATGGACTGGTTGGTTATTAGTCACATACCAACCCTTCTCGGCGACGAAGGCGTAGCTGCAGGGGTTGAAGCTCCAAACTGCTTTGCCCCTGGTGTTTCCTCTGCTGTCGGAGGCCCAGATGACGGCTATGCGGTTAAGATTTTCAAGGATGGACGTCTGGCAGCAGCCGAGCCCCGTGCACCTGTCGCTGTCGCGAGCTGCGGCGGCCAAGCTGACGCAGGAGGTGATGCAGCCGCTGTAGTAGTTCTGGCCTTGCAGCTGCGCCAGCGTGTTGCAGCCTATCGCCGTGAACTCGTTTCGTGCCGCCGAGATCAGGAACTCATGCGTGACACTGTACGCAACAGTGGTGTTGATTTTGTTGTTCAACGAGCTGTAGCAGAGGGACGACACCGGAACTCGGACGCGTATCTCGCCGGACTCCACCGAGATGTCGACGACCTCGGTGCTGCCCAGGTATGGTCTCGGCGGGTTGAAGTTGTGGTTGCAAGTGAGGCTGTACTTGCCACGCCACGAACACTGCTTGCCGATGCCATACGGGTAGGGAATAATTACATCGCCGCACCAGTCAGGGCAGTCTGGCTGTGGACTCGTTGGCAACGGCGATGGCGCCGCCACCATCTTCTCAGCCCTGGCGGTCGCAGCCACCGGAACCACATGGGATATCACGGTGGCTGCAAGGAGGAGAAACCACACTGCTTGTTCCATGGCTAGTGTACATGCAAATGATTATTGCATTGCTAGCAAGCTTATATATATAGTCGAGTATTTTAACTTAGCAAGAGGTGTCATTAGGTCTTTACACTCTACATGTGCTACTTTTAAGTCCAAAAACTTGGTTTCGGGTCCCACCTGGACCCAAACATAGTCTGAGCCACTCCATGCAGTGAACTACATAGTGACTGAACGTTGACGTAGACCCGACACATGTTAAGTGCACCTCTCCTTATCTTTAACATATGTGACCCATTGGTCAGTAGAATATATATTTCGGAGAGGAGAGGGTGAGAGAAAAGGGGAGAAAAAATTAAATAGAGATACCAAGTGGGTTGAGCTTTATTTATGTAACACCCTAAAATTTCTTTCTGTTAAAAATAGAGTTAAAATACATTAATTATGAATTTTTGTGCTCATGAAATATAGGAAAATAATTTTTTTTATTAAGTTAAAATTTATCATAGGGTTTAGAAACATGTTTATGCATACATGCTGGTGCATTTATATTTTTGTATTGTGTGGTTTTGAACTCAATGACGAACTGATTTCAAAATGGGTTTGAAAACTCTCTTGAAAATAGTTTAAAAAATTCAAAAGAAAAAAAGAAAAGGAAAAATCTTTCCCTCTCCCTATCTGGCCCGAAGGCCCACTCCTACTCCAAGGCCCGCTCGGCTCTCTCTTTTTTTTCTCTCCCCCTTCTCAGCCTGTGCTTCCGGCCTCCACCGCGTCAGCAAGCACTAGTACAGAAAACAGGCTTTACTCCCGGTTGGGAAACCCCTTCAGTCCCGGTTTCCCAACCGGGAGCACGAATCTGGGACTAAAGGGCCCCTCCTTTAGTCCCAGTTTCTCGCCCGGGACTAAAGGTGCACCTTTTTTTTGTTTCTATTTTCAATTGATGATTCATTTTGGTTTTCGAATATGTTTTCGAATACGCATTCTACGCTGCTAGTAATATACATATTCTACACGTTTATAATGTTCGAACATTTTGTACAAACTAAAGTATGAAACTAACATATATATTACATGCATATACATATATTGTACGTTATTTTATGTACATATAATATGTATATATATATATATATATATATATATATATATTACAAATAAAGCTTGCATTGTATATTCTATCATATCCTTGGGATAACAAATTCACTCCATCTGGTTTGGCTTCCATGTTTCGTTGATGTCATTGTAGAACTCGCCGGCGGGGTTGAGGACCTGGTCATTAAGAAATCCTGCTATGGTCTCTTGAATTGCTTTCAGTTGGTCAAGTCGTATGAATTTTTCCTTCAACCATAGAGTCTTCAATAAAAGTTAAAGGAAAAGTATTAATATATATATATATATATATATGTGTGTGTGTTGGTCACATTGATTACTTATATATATGAGCAACAAAAGAAATTGTGAATATATGAATATATTTATATAACGTACTTTGAGGATCTCTTCAGGAGTTCTATTTGCGTACGCCATGATGAACTCGTAAACATAGTATCTGCAGTAGTTGTTCCCCTGTTCTTACTTCAGAACCCACTTTTACGAGAAAAAAGATCCGGTGAATTGAAAGCATGCATGGTGTTAATTGAATTATATATATATATATATATATATATATATATATATATATATATATATATATATATATAAATGTAGCTAGTACTTACTTTGTGTGCGATTACATCCAGTGGTGCTTTGCAATGTTTCATGTGGTGTTCCTCAATGAAACTTTTCCAAACACTGCGCCCAATAAAATAAAAAATTAATTTGGCCTTTAATAATTGTTGCAGTTAAGAGATCAGGGTATATATAGTTGCTAGAGAGACCAAATTAACCTTGAATAATATCTATCATGTCTTGGTACTCTGTTTGCTCTTTTATTAACGAGTCTAAGATGCTCAACCGACTATTGGCCATATCGATGACCAACAATATCCAGTGATTGCTGCATATGTTTTTATACACAAATATGATCGACATTAACTAGAGTCAACATATATATATATATATATATATATATATATATATATGGGAGATAGCATAGCTAGTAAGCAAATAATTGAACAAATGTTCATATGATCGACATTAATTGTTTAACACTCACTTGAAGTTGTAGGGGAAGAGTATGTTCTTGTTTTGTTGGTTCACTAAGAACCTCATGTGATTTTTCTTGAGTTCAGCTTTTCATTGAGGCGGGAGGTTAGGGTGTTTGAATACGACATTTGGATCAATGAAACCAACATCATTATCCTTTCTCTTTCTGAGTTCTGTCATCTCATATCTGCATATATAAAAATATAGTGTGAGGATATATAATTTATATATATATACATGTAGCTTTATATATATACACTTTAATAGTAGAAAATAATCACACTTACAGACAATAGCAGCTAATGAGACTTTTGTCGAGAGAGTCCAGGTGGCATAGTTGGTGTAATTCTACAAACTCGACATATATAACGTCATCGCCACAGAAGTAATGTTGGTTTCTAACTCTGACGGGAACAAAGGCCTCTCCCCGTTCACACGCCACCATGTACCACTTGTTTAGTAGGTATATTTGCGTACCCAGTTCACCTAAGGTCTCAGGGTTGTATACACTCTTTCCATGTTCAAATTTCTTCCAAGGATCCACTTTCGGAGCAGATGGTCCTTCAGCGAGCACTTGGGCAAGGTCCAAACCAGTTTCCTCGTAAAACCGAGCTAGCTCCTCAAAATCGACGTCTAAATCTAAGTTCGAACCATATTCATTACGAACGACAAGAGGGGGGACCGATTGTTGCGATTGTTGTCCGAGTTATGCAACAACTTTCCCTGGTCTAGTCTTTTTCTGCGCCGCCTCAAATGACTTGGTGAGAGAGCGGTCGTAGTCCGATTTTGGCAGGGTCTTTTGAGATTTCCGCTTTTTCTGGTCCACCTTCTTTCTTAGAAGATCTGGAGGTAGGTAGAAGTACGGTTTCTCCGAGTTCTCCCTCGCTTCTCGTTGCTTTTTCACTTTTTCGAAGAAACTGTCCACATCTTTTTGTAGTGCAGCATTTAATTCCTTTTCACTTTTCTCGTAAAACGGTTTTTGGGGAATAACTGGATTAGATGAGACTTTCTTCTTTGCCGGCTGGTGGGCCAACGGCTTCGTTTGTGGGGCGGACCTCTTAGGAGCTGGCTTCTTCTTAGTCATCAAGGGAGGTGGGGAAGCCGTTGGAGACCTCCTTGGAGGCGTTGGAGATCTCCTTGGAGGTGGCGACGGTGGCGGCGTTGCCACCTGAATTCCCGGAGCACTATGATGATCTGGAGATTGGATAATTGGACTTAGGTTGGCGGAGACCCTGCTGTGTGAGTACAAAAAAGAATAATTAGGTATAAGAAATTGTTATTTTTAATCATGCATGTCAATAGAAAATTAGTGAAAAAATTTTTGTTTACTTTTGTCCGCACCTATAGTCTGGCAATTGAGGAAGCGGCGGTGGACTAGAGACCCCAGGAATAATGATGTAGCACTTGCGCCATAGTATGAATGTCTTCTCTGCTTCTCCTATAGTCTTCTCTCCATCACCTCCTAGAATGTCAAGAGCCAGATCACTAAAACCTTTGTTAACTCTATCCACTGAGACGCTAACATATCCAGGTGGTATTTTTGCCCCATGGATTCTTGGTGTCTTGGTAGGATCTGGAGGAGAAAAAACACCAAGAGCCACCATGATTGTGGCATTCTCTTTTAGAATATGTAGCTCACATGATGTAAACAGTGCAGCGATGTTATCCATAGGGAAACGTAGCATTGCGTCATCTTGATTTGGCAACTCCGTGGAAGCGCAGCTGCTTTTCAACTAATCAGGGGGGCTAATATTAATGTTGATTCCTGGATCTGATGCCTGCCTTTGGGCACTCATTGCTATTTGCACTTGCTTTATGATTTCATCCTGCATTCTAGCTTGCATGTTTTTTTTCACGCTCTTGTGCATGAAGCAACGCCTCCCATGACTCATGAACATATTCCTTCAACCTGCTGATCCGCGTTGCTTCCTTATCCTTCCTTCTCTGTCGGCTTCTGTAGGTATCTCTATCGTTAGGGAAACCATGCTCCCAACAAATGTTCCGTCCTAAACCTCTTGTTCGGCCACTGTGTTCAGCAGTCCCGATGACATACATTAGTTCATCCTTCTCTCTATTGGGCCTGAACGCACCAATAGCTTTAGCTTGTAGAGCATAAGATAATCTTTGTGTTGCTCTTTCGATTTTTGGGTCATGAACCAGCTTCCCGATCTCTAGGTCATGTCTTCTCCCATGAGCGAAAAACCAATTCTTCACGCGTTTGGGCCAATTGAGTGATTCTGGTGTGATACCCTTGGCAAAAATGTCCGCTTCCATTTTTTCCCACTTGGAAATGGCAGTCGCATAGCCACCAGATCCCATGCCATGGTGGTATACCTTTTGTCGGGCATTCTCTTGGTTCCTTCTCACCCGTTCCTCACCCTCTTCCAATGTCTTGTACTGTACAAAATCATTCCAGTAGGGCCTCAACTTCACGAGCGGGCCCCTAGTATTGAAATTGGGCGTTAGGTTCTTCTTGACGTATTTCGTGTATAGGGATTTCTTCCAAGTCTGGAATTGTGCGGCCATCTTCTTCATAGCCCACTTTTGAACTAGCTCCTTCAATTCATCATCGTTGATATCATCATAATCATCCGCTTGCAACGTGAAATGTTGAAGGATATCACCCCAAATTAAATTCTTATCAAGATCAGAGACAAAAACTAACATCAGGCTCGTTGACCTTTTGCTTCTATTCATGGGCACTGATCGGAAGTCTGTCCCTTACAAGGCACCCACAGTGTTGCACGAATTTCTTTGCATGTGGACCAAGTGGTTCGCCTGTCTCGATATTGAATTCCGATATTTTGTAGCGCCCCTCCAATGGCTTTTTTGGGCCTCGAATATTTTTGCTTTTCGCCGTTGTGGTCGTCGATCTAGAGGGCTACGTATAAAAAAAGAATAAATAAATATCATGTGTACACATAATAGATGATAGATATTCGAATATATATATACAATATTCAAATATATATATATATAAATATATATACCTCACCAGTATTTTCTTGCAAAATATTTTCTTGGTTATCTTCAAGAGCTAGGTATTAACTCTCGTCATCTACATCCTGCTGGTCACCATCGGCAAATTGAGTGCCGGTGTTGATAATATTCATCATTTCTTCATCCATGTTGTCTCTCGGGGCAGCCATCTAGCTTTTACTCCACTAGATATATCTATAAAAAATAAAACATGTTTCAATAAATAACCATCCGTACTAGTTAACCTTGCTTACGTGATCATCTCGGCGAGCATTTCTCCACCGGATGGCACCGTACTTGGCCAAGGAAGAGCTCCGATTCTATGAGGAAGGGAACACGGTCTTCCACGACCATTGCCGCTCTCCCTCTTAGAATCAAAGCTCCTCCTTGATGTTTGTTACCGCTCGACAGAGAACATGCTCGCCGAGATGAACACGGTCCGCAAATTCAACTAATACGAATTTTCTACTATTTTCTAACTATTTTCTAAGTTTTTCATTTCATGGAAAAATTAATTCTAAAAAATAAAAGGCATGATTTCTAAGTATTTCATTTCATAGAAAAAATAATTCTAAGTGACCTGCTCGATATCGGCGAGCTCGCGGGCGTTTAGGTTGCCGAGGATAGTAACATTTGTAGATGACATTTGTAGGTCTAAAGTTATCAAATATCCATCAAATTATAGCTCAAAAACATGTTTCAATAAATAACCATCCGTACTAGTTGACCTTGCTTACGTGATCATCTCGCCGAGCATTTCTCCACCGGACGGCACCGTACTTAGCCAAGGAAGAGCTCCAATTCTACGAGGAAGGAAACACGGTCTTCCATGACCGTTGCCGCTCTCCCTCGAAGAATCAAAGCTCCTCCTTGATGTCCGTTACCGCTCGGTAGAGAACATGCTCGCCGAGCTGAATACGGTCCGCAAGTTCAACTAGTACGGATTTTCTACAATTTTCTAACTATTTCTAAGTTTTTCATTTCATAAAAAGTTAAATAAAATGTTTAGTCGTGGAGTCAATAGAAACGACCATATTTTGACCTAGCAACGCATTGTCAATTGTCATTGCGTTGCATTGCACTCGGACCGGACTCCGGACAATAAAATACTATGGTCGATCGATGCCGTTCTTTGTCATACAGTCGCACGGCGATGGCCGACGGACCCGTAACCACCAAATCTGTCAGGCCGACTGTTCGGGCGTATCGTCAAAAGAGAACGAAACCACAGCAATGCAACGAAATCTGTCAAGTCGGCTGTTCGGGCTCTGATTCTACGAGCGAAGAAGTGCACAAGACAGCAACGCAACTGCAAAACCATGACAGGTAGAGCTGAACGACGACTGACACCGGCCTAGCGCTCCCGATGGAAACGAGCCGCAGTCGACAGCACGAGTTTCTCCGCTGTCCCACACGTCGCGTTTTCAAGTGTACAGAAACTCAAACATACAATGCTACTGGCAGGCATATACAAGAGAAACTAATTACAAGAATAAAATCTTCCTTGGTTCGGTATGCAGCACGTCCGAATGAAGGAAGCACATACAAGAGAAGGCTCAGCCGCGCTCTGGTGAGGCAGCGCGCGTGGGGAAGGCTCGGGCGGGCTCCGGAGAGGCAGCGCGGGGAAGGCTCGGCCGTCCTCCGATGAGGCAGCGTGGGGTAGGCTCGGCGCGCTCCGGTGAGCACGAGCGAGGTGGGGGCCGGGGACAAGGATGGCGCGTGCTCCAGTGAGGACGAGCGAGGCGCGCTGGCTGGCCGGAGAAGAGGCACGCTGACGAGGCAAGGCTAGGGTGGTCGCCTAGGAGCGGCGGCACTGCTGGATCGATCTGGTGGAGAAGATGAGGCGACGGCATGGCGGTGACAAGAGTGGAAGAGAACTAGGGCGTGGTTTATAAAGGATACCTTTAGTCCCGGTTGGAGGCTACCAACCGGGACTAAAGAATCTTTAGTCCCGGTCTATTATTAGAACCGGGACTAAAGGTGTGAGCTTAGGTCCCGGGTGTACCCATGACCCGGGAGTAAAGGACATTTGGGGCGGGCCGCGAAAACTGCAGCTCCACCTTTAGTCCCGGGTGGTTGATCCACCCGGGAGGAAAGGGGGATCTGTCCCGGGTCGTGGCTACACCTGGGACTTAAAGCACCACCTTTAGTCCCGGGTGGTTGATCCACTCGGGAGTAAAGGGGGAGCTGTAGATGGCTTTCTCCAATTACCATAAGTTTTTTCCTTTTTTATATATTCTTTTATATAAATATGTAGAGAGTTATTTAATTGCCTAATAAATAAAATATTATCCAAAAAAATTATAAAAAATTCTTGGACTTAGTTTTGCATTATTATACACAACAAAAATTGTAAACTAAACTCTTTTGTTTACTGTATAAATATTTGACATAGTGTAAATAATAATTACAATTTACACCATGCAAAAATATACTACTTAATTAAAATCATTAAAACTATTGTTTTTTCGACAGGAAATTAGTTTTCACATCTTATTAACGTTCATCATTTGGTTTTTCATCACACATTCTTCACGGGAAATCCACCGTATAGCAGACAATTCATTTAAACCGTAGATAAATATGAAAACACGACAAAAAAAATCTGAAGTCACAATTATTACATAATAGGTCTAATATATCACTATATATATCAAGCGGGCACAGTAGTGAACTTCCTCTTAACATATATCCCTTGGTTATGATCGCACCGTAACCATGGGTGCATGACCATCGGCATCGTTCGGAACAGGTTCGCTGCCATGTGCCTTTCTAAATACTACTTTCACATCCTTGACCATTGTGTACATCCTCACCAGTTCGGTTGCCCGGCTTGGTCTGGTGGTCTACCTTACCTTTAAAATGCTTGCCTTTCTTTCTTAGAGGGTGATTCGTAGGAAGAAATCGACAATGGCCAAGGTACACGACCTTTTGACATTTTTTCAAGAATATACCTTTAATGTCATCAAAACAGTGCGTGCATGCATTATATCCCTTGTTTGATTGTCCTGAAAGATTACTTAGAGCAGGCCAATCATTGATTGTTACAAACAATAATGCTCGCAGGTCAAAGTGCTCCTGTTTGTGCTCATCCCACACATGTACACCTGGTTTGTTCCACAAAAGTAGAAGTTCTTCAACTAGTGGCCTCAGGTACACATCAATGTCGTTGCTAGGTTGCCTTGGGCCTTGGATGAGCACTGGCATCATAATAAACTTATGCTTCATGCATAACCAGGGAGGAAGGTTGTAGATACATAGAGTAACAGGCCAAGTGCTATGACTACTGCTCTGCTCCGAAAGGATTCATACCATCCGTACTTAAAGCAAACCTTAAGTTTCTTACGTCATTTGCAAACTCCGGGAATTCTCTATCGATTGCTCTCCACTGGGACCCATCAGCAGGGTGTCTCAACATATTGTCTACCTTACGGTCTTCTTTGTGCCATCGCAATAACTTTGCATGGTCTTTGTTTCTGAACAGACGTTTCAAGCGTGGTATTATAGGAGCATACCACATAATCTTGGCAGGGATTTTCTTCATGGGACGTTCGCCCTCAACATCACCAGGGTCATCTCGCCTGATCTTATACCGCGATGCATGACATACCGGGCATGCATCTAACTTCTTGTACTCCTCGCCACGGTGGAGGATGCAGTCATTAGGACATGCATGTATCTTCTGGATTTCTAATCCCAAAGGGTAGACTACCTATTTTGCTTCGTATGTAGTGGCGGGCAATTCGTTTTCCTTCGAAAGCATCTTCTTTTAGATTTTCATAACTCCCCAAATCCCTTGTTAGATACACCATTCTTTGCCTTCCATTGCAGCAATTCCAGTGTGGTACCCAACTTTTTCTGCCCCGCATCATAAGTTGGGTATAGCAATTTCTTGTGATCCTCTAGCATGCGCTCGAACTTGATCTTCTCCTTTTCACTTTCGCATTCTCTTTGTGCGTCACGAATGTCCTGACCAAGATCATCAGCGGGCTCATCTTCTGCCCCTACCTCTTCTTCGGCTTCCCCCATTGCAGTATCATTGAAGGCCCATATTCAGCAATAATGTCATCATCATCCCATTGTTCTTCTTCACCTTCTTCCATTACAACCTCGGTTTCTTCGTGCTTCGTCCAACAAATATAGTTTGGCATGAAACCTGACTTCAACAAGTGTGAATGAAGACTCCTTGAGCTAGCATATTCCTTCAAATTCTTACATATGGCACATGGGCAGCACATGAAACCATCACGTTTGTTTGCCTCAGCCACACGTAAGAAACAATGCACACCCTCAATGAACTCTTGGGAGCGGCGATCAGCATTATACATCCAATGCCATCTCATCTGCATTACATGACATACATACCATATTAAAACCTAGAACATAATTAGTTAATTATACGACATGCATGCCACCACATAAGGTATTAATTTATAAAAGTCTCGCTACATGTAGATAATCCCAACTACCACTAAAAAACTAAAGCTAAAATGCACTTCAGCATCATAAGGATTTCGACGACCAATCCTAACTAAAACAGACAGAACATGCGTTTGTTCAACATCTATGGGCTTCTTCAGCAGGATCGCTGCCTCATCAGCCGCCGTAACTGCCTGTGCAAAAGAGTTTTGCACGTGTTCAACATACTCTTCCTCCCAGTACCAGCCTGAACATCCAGTGCCATCCCACTGAAATTAAAACAAAAAATTAGAACTTTAATCACAATCATCATGAAAATAAGTATAAATTAACCATAATCATCAAAAGCGACAAAATAACTCACATTGCGATCCGGACACTTGTAGAAGATACAGCCCTTGTTGGGACACTCCTTCCTCACCCGGTACTCCATCACAATCTTCTCCTCACACTTGCCGCATGCAATGAGAGGGAGGTCCGGCCTCAGTCGCTTTGTAACCTGATGAGAGGCCGAGGACCCGAAAGCAGTTGTCATCTACTCTCTACTAATTTTTAATATAATATAAATTTCTCAATTTATAAACAAATAAAATTAAAAAAACTCTAAAATTCTCTATATCTCTAAAGCATGAAGTGTGCTATGCATGCTAGAAATGAAAGCTCAATACTAGTTTGAATAACTACTTTAACCTTCCTTCATCTAAATATGCAAACTTTAAAGTGATTTTGAGCTTAAATGGCTTACAAATAAAAATATACCATAAAAAACCACATATATCTAGTCCACAAAATGAAATAAGCTACTGATGAAACATGAGAGTACAAAGTTGGTAACCTTTAGAACCGAAGAATCAATGGAGGAATGGGAAGAAATTGTGATCACCGGTGATGAGAAGAAGAGAGGCCGGCGATGAAGCAAGAACACTGAGCTCGAAGTGGCTCAGGCTCGGGGAGGAACAAGGGGTATATAGGAGGGGACCTTTAGTCCCGGTTGTAGACAGAAACCGGGACTAAAGGTTCCTTTCTAGTCCCGGACGGAGCCTCCAGTCGGGAGTAGACTTTTACTCCCGGTTGGAGGGACCAACTGGGAGTAAAAGTGAACCTTTAGTCCCGGTTGGTAGCTCCAACCGGGACTAAAGGTCCCCTCCAGCAAAAGCCTGGCGCAGTAGCCGTTGGGCAGGGACCTTTAGTCCGGTTGGAGCTACCAACCGGGGCTAAAGGTTTCTCTAGTCTCGTGTGCGAAAAATACCGGGACTACAGCCAAATTTCGAGGTGGATCAAAGGTCGTTTCTACTAATGAGGCTGGCCCAAGGCCCAGTTAGCACGCACCCGGCCCTTCCTCTCTGTCGCTGACATCCAGGCCCCACGCCTTATGTTGCCGACAGTGAGGACCCACACGTCGGCCACATCCCCTACCTCTAGTCGTAACCGAACTGGACTCCACCGCCGCTTACACGCCAAGCTCCTGCCGTGATCCCGCATCCCATCTAGAGCTGTCATCGAGCCCGAGCCAGCCATAGCCCCGTTTTGGATCTCATCGACTCAAGGTCCAAGCCGCCATCGTCGCATCCGCCATTGGAACCCCCTGCGCTATCTCTGAGCCTTGCCACCCTTCGTTACAAGGTGACGAAAGCTTTCTAACCCCTGCCTTGCTCTGTGTCGCTCTCTAAGTACTGCTAACCCTCACCAAACTTCGTAGGAAACCGCCGCTCACCTCGCCGAGCCCTGCCCACCTCCATGACGTCTTCGCCCACACGAACCCCCCTAGGTGAGCTATATGTCCTCTCAACTACCCTCCCGAGCTTTCCTTTCGCACCGCCGAGGCCCATAGCCCCTGTTTACCTAACGCTGAAGAGAAGCTCGCCGCCGTTCATGGTCACCACCGCACCAGAGCC
>NW_027096322.1:28354-100000 GCF_019320115.1 Miscanthus floridulus
GCCTCACCTAGTATCCTAACCTTCTTGCTAGATACCCAAAAGCCATAGAAGCCCCTTGGGCATGCCAATGTCCTTAGCGCCCTTGCCATCGATCTATGCCCCCACCGTTCGCCACGACTCCTACACCATGCGCCTGAGCCACCAAGTCATCATCTTTGGCCCATGTGGAGTTCGTCGCCATGACCTCACGATGCCATAGACCCCCTTAGCTGCCCTTCGAGCCACCACGCGTGAGACACACGAGCTTGCCACCAGTGAGAGTGCTGCCACGAGAGAGATAGAGGGAGCCGCCGTGGCCCCCGCCTGAACCCACGTGCACCCTGTGCACCGTATACTAAATAGATAGAGAGAGGGAGTGGACGCGGTCCACCCGTGGACCGTGCCTGCAAGTCCATGGATCCACACCGCGTTTGTCCACCGTGGACTAGCCCTGTGGACCTGAGCCTAGTAGTGGCCCACTTGTGCCACATGACTGCCTACCTGCTCGACACGTGTCTAGGCTCGGCCCGCCTAGACCAACCACAGCCTGGCCCAATATCCAGCCCGCCAGGCCTAGCCCGAGCCTGGTCAAACCGTTGATCATTGACCATTGACCATTGATCCAGTCCCACCTATCGGTGACCGTGTTCCCTGCCCAATCCTGTGCTACCACATGTCAAGCCCTGGATTTTCCTATTCTTTTTCTTTTTCAAGAAAAATAATTTCAACTTAGAAAATTCATCCGACCTCAGAAAATATGAAACCAGTGTCCACATTTTTCTAAAAATGAGCTCTAATGATAGGCTTGTGTTGAGTGCATTTGGATCTTTTGATTTCAGTTGCTTCTTTGTGACCATCTATAGGAGTCGCTTATTGTGGCTATATGTTCTTGTTTGATAGACCCAGAGGAGCCACAGACTGAGGATGACCCCGACTACACTAAGGAGCATGACCCCGACTACACTAGGAGCTTAGAGATGACCTGCCAGGTGCCATCTGACCCAACCTCGTAGAATCCTATTAGACATGCTACAATATAGATGCTAGTGCTTTACTTTTAGCAAATGATGCATGATAGGTTCATGCTAGAAATGCTTGTGAGCCATTACATTGTCGCAACCTATACCCGGCACACTTGCTGTTTGGATAGACGCTCGCTTACTTACTTGCTACTGCTTCTACTATGCATTATATCTGTGATGTGATGCTTGGTAGAGGATTGTATGTGAGTGGTTTCGGCACTTGGCGCCGATGATGTTGTAACAACCGGGGAGATCTTAGCGTGTTTTTTGGTGTGTGGTGAGGGTTCAGTCAATCAGGCAGGATCTTACAACGAGTCATTGGATGAGTCTTGCCAGGGGGGTGCGACCTGGGCATCCCCTTCGAGAGGTACCTGTGGCAGGTGCATGTGAGATGAGGAGATCCTAAGGTGGAGTGTCTTTGTGGGATGAAGCCCTAGGATGGAGGTGCCATCGAGGCATGGGGTCTTGGTTATCCCCTTTGAGAAGATATCATGTCCGGTCCCCCTAAGGACTGGTATGATGAGAGAACTGGAATAGGACCCTACATGGATGCCACTCGTTCCTGAATGGGTGGGGGATGGATGCTGACCAGCTAGGATGGTATCACTACTACTAGGTTGGAAGTGGATAGTGTAGAGAGGTACGGGCGTGTGGCCCACACCATCCTAAGACAGCGTAGTGACCTTAGGGGCCTAGTACTACATCTCACAGTCTTAGCATTTTGATGGACTCCAAGGTGGCCTAGGGCTGAGTGAGGTGGCATCGCACCGGTTGGAAGGTAGCAGCCGGTATCAGCCTAGGCGGGGCACCACTGATGATGGTGATCTTATGGTTCTAGGTGTACATGCTCTGCAGAGTTGATCGATATATACGTATAGCCGCATCCTCAAATATGGATATTCCTATGACCTACACTTCCCTTGATTGTGAGTGGAGTCCTTTCTTCTTCCCCCCCTAGGTTCTTGTGTCAGTTATCGGCTTTGGCCGATGAAGCAAGGTACGAGCGGGAGTCGTCCTTGTCACCTAGAGTGTGAGAGTGGTCAGATGTGTTGTGATGGTATGGGAGAACGTGTGGATAGATGGGTTAAAACTTGATGAATTATTATTAAAAACTTTGACAAACTTTGTGATCCTTTCTATGTGGAGTGGAATGGGTCACAAAATTTGACTCTCACATTACATAGACTAAGCTCCCCCTAAATATATGCATACATTTGATGAAGAATGTAGTTTATGCATAATTGGCAAATTAATGCACAAGGGAGTTTAATCTATATAATGCATGGAGAAAGCATATAAATACCAAAGTGAAATCAACATGATAATATCGGTTTAGAAATACCACATGTGGAAACCAATTTGATTTATACCACTTGCAATAGGTGGTGGATATTTGAAGTATGATGCTTAACTCTGGGGACTCCATTTTCCTTGCAACGAGACTACTACACATATGATAAGCTTGAAAAGGTGTTAGTCTCAAAGCATCCAACTTGTAGAGTAACCTCCCCCTAGATTTGTGCACACAAGTATGGAATACTTGTAGGAGACATGCACATTGATTTTCGAATAAAAAATGCCACTTGAAAGATGACATCACATGAATGTGAGAATCATTTTCGAAAGTGATATTCGGGAGAAACTATCTACAATTTGGACTTTGGCACATATTAGATGAACAATTGTAAAACAAGCTATGTGTCGTGCTCCTAAACAATTTAAACCATGTAGGTTTGCTCCAAGGTGTAAGAGTGAAACCGAGCAAGCCTACCATAAGATATACCTAGTGTATGTAAGACAAAAGATTAAACATGCAATGCAAACCTAGGCATGAAAAGGAACTAGATGTTAATTGAAATTGCAAGAAATTAAATCTAGTTACCTAACATGGGAAGGGGAATTTGGGTCCATAGTATTCACTAACCCACTTGGCAATTACCTTGTCCATAATGATGCACCCCATAAAATGCACCCATACTTTGCCAAGTCTCCAAATTCCTCGAAGTCCATCGGACTTCTCACTTCCCTTTTAGGATCCAAACCTTCTTGGTGCTCTTCATGTTGGAAATGATCTCCTTTGGCACCCAAATGCATTTGGCCCCATTGTTGGCTTGCTTGTTCACCTTGATGGCCACCACCTTGTCATTTTTCTTCTTCTTTAAGAGATAAGGTGTGGAGGCCTTTTTGTCCACCTTGTTGGTGTAGGTGTTGGAGAGCTTGGTTGTTTCCTTTTTTTCTCTTTCTTATTAGCTCCTCCCCCATTCTTCACCTTGCACTCATAGGACTTGTGGCCTTCCTTGTGGCACACATAGCAAACTATGGTTTGTCCTTCATCAAGCTTCTTCACTCCCTTAACGGTGTTATCTTGATGATGTTGGGCTTTCACTGTTTTGCCTTTTACTTAAGTCAAGTCCTTGGTAAGACGAGCCACTTCTTGCTTGAGTTGCTCATTCTCCATTGCGACCTATTGTGTGCATGTATCTACAAAAACTTTCTCAACACAAACTTGGTTGTGCAAGGGTGAGTCTAAACATAAATCATTACAAGAAGTGGAAGCATCCTTTTTAGGCATGTCAAAGATAGAACTTTTCCTTTTAGGTGTGTTGCTGAGGGTTGTACCGTCAGCTTCAAGATTAGCAACTTTATTAGTTACTCATCACAATATTTGCACATGGTTTCCATTTTAGCAAGCAAACTTTTATAAGCATCTTGTGAGCTAGCTAACTTTTCTTTTAATTTTTCATTTTTCTTTACAAGTTGCTTATCATTGATTGTGCATGCATTTGTTGTTGCACTAGCCTCAAGTTGCTCAATTTTAGTAGATAGTTCAATATTGAGATTAGCAAATATCTATATTGTTCAAGCAAGGTTTTATATGCTTCTTGTGAACTATCTAGCTTTTCTTGCAACATTTTTAGCTTCTTTTGTTGGCTAGTGCAAGCCTTAGCATATTTAAGATTTTCTTGCATAAGTTCATTAAGAGAAGGCATTTCATCATCACTATCACTCTCACTAGAGGATAGACTTTCGTTACCTGCCTAAGTGTGTGCACACGAGAAGAGCTTGATGATGAGTGCTTGTTGCCTCGCCTCTTGTGATGGTCTTCTTCTTTACTTGAAGAATCATCCCATGACCTTATTGGTGTGAGGGCTTTGTCCTTGCACGCCTTCTTCTTTGTCTTGGGTGTGGGCTTGTTTGGACAAACTTCCACAAAGTGCCCCAACTCGCCGCATCCATAGCATCCTTTCTTTCTTTGCCTCATTTCTTTCATTGGTGAAGATGAAATCTTGAATTTAGATGGGCACACCCTTGACATTGAGCCTTTGGATCATCTTCTCCACCTTGTTGATAAGTTTGATTGATTCTAATCAAGGTCGGAGGTGGAGGAGGAAGATTGATCATCATCACTTGAATCTTCATCATCATCCTCATCTTCTTCTTCATCTTCACTTGAGGAGCTTGAGCTTGAGCTTATCTCAACTTGCTTGCCCTTTATCTTCTTTTTTCTCACTACATGCGAGAGCTTTGCCTTTGCTTGATGACGAGGCTTCTTCTTGACCCATCTTCCGTGACATTTCAAAATCCACTATCTTGTCATGACTATGGCCGGGGTCATGGTGCTCAAGTCCTCTATGTTGTGAAGGATGGTGATGATGCTTGCATATTTCTTTTGTGGTAGCACAAAGATGATCTTCCTCACAATGTCCGCATTATCTAGCTTTGTTAATCCTATTGAATGGAGCTCATTGATAATTAGATTCAAACGAGAATACATATCACGAACAAGCTCATCATTCATTCATTTTAAAGGAATCATTAATTTTGTTTAGCTAGACAATATTTTGCTCATGGACATTAGTTGTGCCATCATGGAGCTCTTGGAGTTTTAACCAAATTTAATGTGCCGTGTTTAAAGTGAACACTTGGTTTAAACACATCCATGCTAAAACATTCAAACAAGCAATTTTTAGCTCTAACATTGAAATGAATTTCTTTTTCTTCACTCTTTGTGGGTTTATCGGGATTCTTAATGGGTTTCATATCCCGTCACGAGTGACTCTCCAAACACCCAAAATCTACCGCCTCAAGGGTGACAAGCCATTCTAGCTTTATAGTAGGGGAAGTTAGTGCCATCAAAGTGTGGAGGCCTAGAGATATCCATCCTAACCACTCTAAATAGCGTCAGCTCAACGGCGGTGAAGTCAAAGGTCCAAATTGAGCCAACCAGCTCCGATACCACTTGTAAGGGGACCGTGACACCTAAGAGGGGGGTTAAATTAGGCAACTTAAAATTCTACTTCTAAACTATGGCCCTCTAATTTCACCTAGTCAAAACCTATGCAAAAGATAAACTATCTAAATGTGCAACTACGGTTTTGCTAGTGTGTTGCAATCTCTACCACAAAAGGAGTTATGCAACAATGTAATGCGGAAGCTAAAGAGTAAGGTAGAGATATGCAAACTCCCATCGATGACTCCGGTATTTTTACCGAGGTATCGAGAAGCGTGCAAGCTTCCCCCTAGTCCTCGTTGGAGCCCCTCGCAATGAATCCCTCGCAAGGGCCAAGCTCCCAGTCAGGTAACTCTGTGGATAGCCTTGGCCTTCCCCACGCGCAAGAGGGTCTCCAGTGTGCCTTCCAGCAAGCCTCTCCTAGACCGCTCCCCGCCGTCTTCACTATGAAGGCTTCAGCCCGAACCGTCGCGGGGCCTTGTTTCCCTTATGGTAAAACGGTGGCGGCCATACTACAAACATGGTTGGTGTGATCTCGCAATACTACAAGCCCCACCGATGTATAAGAATTGGTGCGCGCAAGCACTAAGAGATAAGAGGTATGCAAACCTCACTAAACACTAGGCCCTAAACCTAGAGCAAGCGTATAAGCGGTGGTCTAATCAAGCTAAGCACTTCGCAAAGCACCTACGATAATCACCTAATGAATCACCTAAGCCTATACAAGTGGAGATCACTAAAATGGTGTATCCAACACCCCTTGGTATTGTTTTCTCAGTCTCCACATCTCAAATGGTCGGTTGGGTCTATTTATAAGCCCCATGGAGAAAGTAACCGTTTGAGTGCGAAACCCAGCTTTCTACTACTGACCGAATGCTGTTGTCGTCCTGACCGGATGCATCCGGTCGTCCGACCGTTTGAGCGCACGCATAGTGATCGAACGCAACTACCGGGTCCGGTCATCACCGACTAGATGCGTCCGGTCACATTTGCGCCGATCTGGAACCTCTCTGGACATGATCGGATTAGCTTACAACTAGGTGCGTCCGGTCCTCCGTGCCACTACGTTCGGTCCTCACTGAGTTGTTGCCACGATGATGAACAGTGAAGTCCATCCATCTGGTCATTACCTCGCTCAGCATCTAGTCACTTCTACTACCGCATGTTGTTGCCGAGCAACTGATCGAACACGTTCGGTCCTCATAGGACCACGTCCGGTCACCTCTGCCGAGCTCGTTTTCTTCGTGATTCTTGCATCTGGCTGGGTTCCCATCTTCGTGCTTGGACTTGCTTGATATCTTTGGGTCTTCTCTTATGCTTCTAGGGTCTTGCTATGGTGTTGATCGTGGGATCATCATGTCGCCTTCGTCCAAGTCACGTCTTGCACCCTATTGAACTACAAAACAATTACTTGCAATTCATTAGTCCAATTTGGTTGTGTTGGTCATCAAACACCAAAATCCCAAAGTAAATGGGCCTAGGGTCCATTTTCCTATAGTACCATGTGATCAGGATCGTTTGGAGTTCTTGAGGAAGGCACGTGTTTTTGCTTAGCAAAGTACTGACATCCTTCGCAAGTCTTCACGATGCGTTGTGCGTCTTTGAACCACGGTGGGCTAGTAAAACCCCTGTCAAAAGGTTTACCCACCAAAGTGTTTGGGTGCTGCATGGTGGCCCACAAGCCCCTGACTTTATATCTTTGCAAGAGGTAATCCTTGTCTATTGTGGGTATGCACCGTTGCAAGATTCCGCTCATGCTTTTATGATGAATTTTGTCATCCCTCATAACCTAGGATTTGGCTATTCGACGTACTCGATCGGCTTCTTCCCTATTAACAGGGAGGATGCCATGTCATAGATAGTCAATGAGTTCCTACACGCAGTCCAAGTTAGAGCATGCGGCCTTGGTGATGGCGAGCACGATCGACTCGGGGGAGGAGTTGAGTTTCAACTTCCCAACATGCGACGGTCTCATAAGCTCATCGAGGAACATGTAGCCTAGGGGCATGTCTGTAACACCTCGGGTGTTAGCCTTGCATAACTTGACCTGCATAACATGAGCATGAGCATCAAGCATTCATAAATCATCATTTACAATTGAAACATTTGATCGAAACATATGAAACATTGCTTGTTATCTCGTGTTTCTTGGAACATATGCATATGATCATGTGCAAATGAATGCAAGTGGGTAGTGCTAGTCACTAAAACACCTTAGCTACACTGAGGTTAACAAAAGGAACCTTGTTCATGAAGGCCACATTTCTTGATCAAGCACTTAAGTGATATTTCATGTGTTGACCTGGATAGCTCTATGAGTGACCACTGCATAAAATGATAGGATGACCTTGGAAATTTCTTAAACATTCTTAGGATATCATCATGAACAACTTTGGTATTTAGGGCTAGGGCTAAATTGGTCATTTAGCCATGGTTTGAGTATGTATCATGATTTCAAAGTGACATGTTTGACTAAAGTTGAACTAGGTGTTAGAGACCTTGCATGGAGGAGTTCACTAAAGCAAAGTTGTAGTGTTTGACATAGGGAACAACTTTTATTTTTGGGTCTCTGACTGATTCAGCTCCTAACATGTTTGAAATTGGATCACAAGAATCATCAAAACCTTGATTTCAACACTTAAGAAAATTTTTCTAAGTCAAGTTCATTGAACAGCCTGACAAGCTGACCTTCAGGGCATTATAACTTGAATTCGGTTGAGAATTGGAACATGATCCTTGAACAACATTTGAAGCTGGTACATGGGTCTACAAATTCTATTCAGTATGTTTGCACGAAGGAGCCACCGATTAGCCGGTAAATCAATTTGAAAACGCGCTGTCAGGCACGACTTCGGGACTTAACTGACGAACTGAATCGTTTCGGTGGCTGACCGGCTTCAAGCTTCGCACGCCGCGTGTCCCCGGCGACGGCCGCGCGTCGCCAGCGCTCTGTCCACGCAGGCCACGCCACGCCCGAGCGCGCCTTCATCACGCCAGCGCCCGCCCGCACTCAGCCGCGCTCCCATTTCACTTCTGGCTTCCTTTCTTCCTTGCTACAGCAGCCGCCGAGAGCCCGCAGCTCCGCCGTCGCCATAGCTGCGCACAGCTCGCGCCTAGCCATCCATTCTTCACCGCAGTAGCACCACTAGCTCTCCAGCAACCTACTACCTCCTCCCATGTCCGTTGTTCCAGCTTGGTAAGCCCCAGCAGCGCACACGCTCTCGCCGGAGCTTCACCGCCGTGTCCGTCGTCGTGGCCACGCCATTGTAGTCTACCATTCCACGCGATAGCTGATGCGCTAGGTTCGTTGTAGTCCACTGGTGCTCGTCTGAGCTTTAGGTCGAGCCACCGTAGCCCACACCGGCGTACCGCCGTGGTCCAGCTCTGCCGTTCCGCCATGGTCGCCGCCGTCAGCTCTAGGGTCGACAATAGGACCGGCCAAGTAGCTCAATTGCTCCGCTAGGTCACGTAGGTCGTGTAGTGAAGATGTTACCGCCGGCGAAGCTCGCCGTCGATGAGCCGCAGCCGCGCAGTGCCCAGCAGCGCCGCTGCTCTAGTCCGTGTCACTGACGCGTGGGGTCCTCTGACCAGCGGGTCCCACCGGTCAGCGACAGCAGTATTGAAGGCTAACTCATTTTGAATCCAGTTTTTGATTTGTTTTGTGAATTTTGTATCTTCAGTTTGGTATCTCCTAAAATTGTGAAATAAATATGGTTGTGTTCCTTAGGAAGTGTAGTATTTAGGAAAAATATGTTCTTGGCTTCAACAGTAGAAATTTCTGGAGATTTAAATAGGGATTTCAAATGTGCTTTTGAATGCATTCAAATTTGTTTATTTTATATCTAGAGTTCCTGTGCTCCAAAAATTATGAAATTTTTGTGGTAGGCTATTCTTGTCATATATGAACTCTAGTAAAAATTTGAGGATCAGTGCATGTGTAGATCTATAGTTATAGATTTTTATTTTATAAATAGTGAATCCTTGTATAAATTTTAATAAATTAATTATGGATCTAAAATTCATGAAATTTGTTGGAGGGTATACTAGTACCCTAAAGATGATAAGAAAAATAGGAAATCTATTGCTTGACACTTTTCAATATAGTTTTCTATTTATGCTATTTTAAGCCTTTATTCCTTGTCATTTTTGTATAGGATGTTTTATTGCATAAAATGGCATGAAATTTTTATAGTAGTCCTTTTATAGCATTAGTAAGACTCTGTAAATTTTTGAGAATTTATTAAGCACATCTGATATATATTTATTAATTAACCTAGATATCTAAATAAAATAATAAAGGCAATTTAATAAATAGTTTGGGCTTCACCATTATATTATCCAAAATGTATTTGGTATGCCTACACTGTTGGTAGAAGTTAAGTTGTCAAATTTGGAATGATTACATGAAGTAGAGGTGTTATTACTTTATATTGCATGTTAAATAGTTTCCGGACTAATTCTAGGGTGTGATGAGTTGCATGTTGAAACTGATGTAGACTGTAAAAATGGTTAATAATAAAGTTGTAGAGAATTTGATAAGCTTTCCAGAAAGTCCAGGATCACTATTTTTGGATTTGTAGAACTCTAGTTATGAGTAAAACAAGTAGCTACTGTTTGTGGCATAGTCAATGCATTGTAGAAGTAGTTAAGTAATAATCGAGAAGAGATATGCACCTACTCAAACAACGTGATGCACTTGTTAACATATATACATTCGTGATACTCATACCATACTCATGCATCTAGGATCGGAGGAAGAGATCACGTTGCTGGAATTCGAAGAAGCAGAGGAAGGGAACCCGCAGGAGGATCCGCAAGCCACAGCTCCCGAAGGCATAGAGCAGAACCCTGAAGAGCTTCCGGAGTGCCCTGATCATCGCCCTACTTCCTTTCTGCGAGGCAAGCCCCGGAGCATTATAAGTCTCCCAGTAATTTACAAATGTTTACTTACGTATTTATGATTGATGCATTAGGTTATAAGAGTTGAATGAAACCACTTGATGCATGTACATTCCTTGTCCAGAAGTTACACCTTTAACCGGTATAGGTCCAGGATCGAATATATGCTTAGCCATGCTTAGACCGGTAGAAGTCGGGTGATTCCCTGTCACCTGCGAGATATAGGTGGATACCGGAGCACGGTTGGTTATAATTGTTATCGTGGAAAAGAACCATGGTTAATATAAATGGAGATCGGGCGGGATATTGATAGAAAAGCAACAAGGCGTGGAGGTCTTGGGTGTGGATCTATCCCCGTCTGTGTCGATCAAGGACTGTACCGTTGTTGGAACTTCTGACAAGATTGAACGCATGCCTCTCACTTAGCTGGCCGGATAATTCGTTCCGACCGTGAAGCCGAGTAATTCAACTCAGGCCGGGAACCGTTCTGTTGTGCTCTCCTTCCGGGGAACGATCAGACTGAGCCCAAGGGCAGGCTTGGCCTGAGCATCCTGGCATCTAGTGTTCCAGATTGTGCGGCGCGGTACGGACCCGCGAAATGTGTACCTGAGTTGTATCAAAGGTGACCTAAGGCTATCGTGGCTGGTAGACCTGGGTTTGTGTTAGGAATAAACTCCCAGCTGGTTGAAATCGATTCGAATCGCCGTCTCTCCCGGATAGTGAGAAACTTGGCTAGCTCCAACATCGTAGTAACTGTGTTATGAAACATGATGGTTCGGATAAAATTGGAATTTCAATACCGGCTATGGTTACTATTGTATGCTTCTAAATGATATACCACATGTTTGGCACAGGGTAGTTGCTAATCTAGAGGGGAATAGTTATAATTAACTTGATAAAGGAATTATAATTGTTCAACGGGTAAGTTGCCTTTTTCGCAAAATGTTGCCAAGTTACGTCCACTTATACAGCCTTGCATAATCCTTGGAGTCATTTTATTTCTGGTTCATGACGGGTAAGTCTAGCTAAGTACCTTCTCATACTCAGGGTTTATTTTCCCATTGTTGCAGATGGCACTGTGTATCATGGTTATTGCAAGAGTTGCTTCTATCCCGCTGTGGATGAGGAGTAAGCCTTGGGCAGGCTTCCTTAGTAATTCCTATCTTTGCTTTTGTGGACCGTGATCTGATTTGGCACTGTATCAAACTATGTTGGAAACTTTATCTTCGAACTTATTTGCTTCCGCTTTATTTATCAAACTCGGTTTGTAATAACTTTTATTCGTACTCTGATGATGAAAAGTATCTGTGAACTTTATGTAATATGTGGCATGTATGTTGAATCCTGTACGATCTTGGTTGTTGTAAATCGTTTATCGAGACCCGTCGTGGTACTCGACGGACTAACAGGTTTATATGGGTTCAAGTATAACAGTGCGACCGCTTGCGGATTGCCATTGTACTTGTATTCTTATAAATTGGTCGGTTCTGCGATAGCTGGCATCAGAGCAAGATTCAACGTTAATTGTCACAAGTGTATTTAAAACAAAAGTTTTTGTTTTCCAAAAACCCTTCTCTGGCAACTAATAGTTATATAATAGGTATTTGAAATCTAAAGTGTGCCAATGATCACTTTCCTTATGCCCAAATTAAGGACTATTAGATGGCTATTTAAGTACTAACATGGGGGTTTTTACTTCGTCGTCCATACGGCGTGCTATAGTATGGATGCCATTCACTTGAGTGGTAATGTATGGATCAAATGCCTCTACGCCAAGGTAAGATGAGTGTATGACCACAAGATGTGAGCGTGCGGTCGGGAAGAGTTAGCTTTGGTACGGCTGTGTATGCATGCTTACATGTGTATATGGTACGTATTTAATTGTGGGTTTAAATTCTTATCGGGTAGATTGATACGGAAGTATATGTATGGGTATACATATATGAAAGTATTTACAATTACATTCTGCATATTTCATTATGGGTTTAGGGCTGAAATGAAATTTTTATGCAGGTACACTAACAACGAAACGTGTAGCTCGACTAGTTATGCTATTTATGAGAGAACGTATGTATGCCACCGTGTCTACCGTTAGAAACAAATTTTTCCTAAGTTTGTAAGGACGTATGGCACGAGCATGCATCATGTTAAATTACCATTCACATAACTACATTGATCCTCCCCTTATAAAATTCTTACTCGGTTATGTAACTCTTATCCATTATGGCATTGTCTCACCAAGGGGTACATGTTAATGGTACAGATGGCACGCACCAAGCAGACTGCTCGCAAGTCCACCGGAGGCAGAGCTCCTAGCCATCAGCTTGCTTCATGTACCCGTCAATGTCACACATTCCTTGGAGAGTTTGGGATGCCAACACTCTTGTGGAGAGTGCTCAGCTATGTAGGTTATCCTGATGGAATGGAGCCCCGCTACTTCTAGGCGAATGAGCGGTTGGGAGAAGGTCTCTTAGTTACTGTGGAGGCCGTTGTTCGTCCCCGAGGTGACGATTCTGAGTGGACAGGCTGGTGTTATGAGTCGACTGGCAGGACTGCTGAAGAAGCAGCTGGCAGGGCAGCCTTTGGAATCTTGAGGAATATCATGGATCGTTTTCCTCAGGAGCTGGCAGCCGCTTTGGTTGGAGTTTTTCCAAGGGGCAATCCCTCCACTGACTCATGGCAGTAGGCAAGAGGAAGATCTTTGGAGATTGGTGCAGCAGAAGGGCAGAACAGCGATAACCCTGCCATGAGCGCCATGTTCACAATGATGAGAGTGTTAGATGGAGTTGAGGGTAGCCTCAGACGTGTGTCTGGTGCACTTGGTCATGCCCACGAGGATCGACGTCAGCTTCAGAGGGAGCACGATGCCGAGATTAAGCGGCTCACTGAAGAGATGACTCGGTTAACTCACCAGCGAAATGTAGCTTGGTCCAGGGAAGATGTCCTGAGGGCTCGACAGTTTGAGCTAGGACAGCAGCTGGCCAATGCAGAAGAATACAATGATAATCTGCATGAAGAGGTTCATCTACTGCACAATCAGCTCCACCCTTATGTCCCACCTGGAGCCGCAAAAATGGATCTAGAAGGGTACGAGGAAGCTGAAGAAGAAGTGGAGCCTGAAGAAGAAGTAGAACCTGAGGAAGGAGATGATTCTGCGTCTGACCTCGATAGTGATCATGATGAGGATTAGATCGCTTCGCATTTAGTGGAAGGACTAATGTATCACCTCTATTTATGTAATGGACATATAGTTTGAAGTTGGCATTAGTAACCAGACTATCATGTAATGTTAATCGCATGTTTGGACGAACGTCAATGCAATTCCAGTTCTTTGTCGGTAATCACGCTTTAAATTTGCATGCGTTATGAGCACGATAAGTGGTCAAATTGGTGATGTCATGTTGCGAGAATGAATTATTATGCCTCTATTTTTATTGTGATTTTGAGAATTTTCTCCAGTAATTTCAGTTTGGCATGAGTACAAAATTCCTCTGCAATCTCTTGACCTCAACCAATAATCGCTTATTGTTGCAACTTCGCAGATGACGTGCACCCGTGCAGGAGCTAGTAGCAGCCAGGATGGCAACCATGATGACCTGCCACCCCCACCGCCGCCGTCTGCTCAGGAATTCTTTGCCCAGTTCCTGGGGAGCCAGAGGACAATGGAAGAAGCCTTGCGCCTTATCGCGCAAAACACTACTCGTGGCCACCCACAGCAACCGGGGGCCGAGCCAAATCAGCACAGTTCTTTCAAGGAGTTTTTGGACATGAAGCCTCCAATCTTCAAGGTGGCTGAGGAACCACTGTAGGCCGATGAGTGGCTGAATACCATCGAGCAGAAATTTCATCTGCTAAGGGTCACAGAGCACCTGAAAGCAGAATATGCTTCTCATCAATTGCAAGGACCAGCAGAAATCTGGTGGACGCACTTTCTGTCGTCTCTGCCTGCTAATGCGAGAGTGACCTGGGATCAATTCAAGCTGGCTTTTAGGGGACACCATATTCCCTCGGGCCTGATGCGCATGAAAGCAGCAGAATTTATGAGGCTCACTCAGGGAATGAAGTCACTCATAGAATATATGCACGCATTCAACAACTTGTCAAGATATGCTCCAAGTTTCGTGGATACTGAAGAGAAAAAGATTGAGAGTTTCAAGCGAGGGTTGGGTACCAAATTAATGAAGACTATGGCAAATTCTCGATGTGCCACGTACAATGAGTTTATTAGTGATGCCTTGACCCAAGAAAACCACAACAACATGCATGCAGTTGCTAAAGGTCGCAAGAGGGCCTATGAGGCCGGTGCATCCGGATCTTTCCAGTCAAAAGCGCCTATCACAACTAGGCCACAATTCCGTCCACCTGCACCCAAGTTTAGGCCTCCACCACCGAAAGCTCAGAATAATAGGCCACAGAAACCATTCCGTAAGGCGTTCACTATTGCCTTACCAAAAGGAAATGGCAATCAGGACAGCTCCACAGGATTCAGAAGTAATCAACCTTGTTTCAACTGCAACCAACTGGGTCATTGGTCCAAGGAGTGCCCCCACCCCAAGAGGAATGGCAACCCAAATCAGAACAATCAGAGGCAGGTGAATGCCAGGGCACGTCAGGGACAAGTGCATTATACCGCTGTGGAGGAAGTGCCCACCGGAGAAGTTGTCACGGCTGGTATGTTTCTTGTCAACAAGCATCCCGCTGTTGTTTTATTTAATTTGGGAGCTTCTCATTCATTTATGAGTCAAGCATTTGCATCTAGACATGATCAAGAAATAATTGAAGTAAGTAAAAGGGTGTTTTAACATAAGTTCAGCAGGGGGAACTGTTACTACCAAAAAGATAGTCAAAAATGTACTCATCTTGATACAAGGGAGGGAGTACACAACAGATTTGATAATATTGCCAGGATTGTCGATAAGTGTAATCTTAGGCATGAATTGGATGAAGGATCATGGTGTTCTTATCGACACTAGCACCCGTACTATCATGTTGAGAGAACCCACGGGAGGGAATGCTTTTCTAGTTCCACTCTCCCGCGAATTCGAACCCCAACATTTAGCCTGTGCTATCCAATCCACCACCATATGTGATATTCCCATGGTTTGTGAGTTTCCGGATGTATTTCTAGAAGAATTACCAGGTCTACCACCGGATAGGGACGTGGAATTTAAAATTGAATTAGTGCCAGGTACTGCACCCATATCCAGAAGGCCCTATAGAATGCCACCCAATGAGTTAGCAGAACTTAAGGTTCAATTGCAAGATCTATTGGACAAAGGTCTTATCCAACCTAGCTCATCTCCGTGGGGATGTCCAGCCTTGTTTGTGAAAAAGAAGGATAAGTCACTGAGAATGTGTGTAGATTACAGACCACTCAATGCTATGACCATCAAGAACAAGTATCCGTTGCCCCGCATCGACATCTTGTTCGATCAGCTAGCGAAGGCAAAGGTATTCTCCAAAATTGACTTAAGATCTGGTTACCATCAGATAAAGATCAGACCGGAGGATATATCTAAGACTGCTTTCTCTACTAGGTACGGCTTATACGAGTATTTGGTTATGTCTTTCGGACTAACAAATGCTCCAGCCTATTTCATGTACCTAATGAACTCGGTATTCATGCCCGAACTTGATAAGTTCGTGGTCGTGTTTATCGATGACATATTGATTTATTCAGAAAATGAGTCAGATCATGAAGAGCATCTGAGGATTGTCCTATCCAGACTGAGGGAGCATAAGCTATATGCCAAGTTTAGCAAATGTGAATTTTGGATGAGCAAAGTACCTTTCTTAGGTCACATTTTATCAAGAGATGGAATCTCAGTAGACCCAACAAAAGTACAAGAGGTCATGGATTGGAAAGCCCCAACTTCGGTGCATGAAGTTCAGAGTTTTCTAGGGTTAGCAGGATACTATCGCCGGTTTATTCCAGATTTCTCAAAGATAGCTAAGCCTATGACCAGACTACTTCAGAAGGAAGAGAAGTACAAATGGACACAAGAATGTGAAACAGCTTTTCACACCCTCAGAACTTTGTTGACTACAACACCAGTGCTAGCACAACCAGACATTGAAAAGCCTTTTGATGTATTTTGTGATGCATCAGGAATAGGTTTGGGATGTTTACTTATGCAAGAAGGGAGAGTAATTGCATATGCCTCTCGGCAACTGAGAAAACATGAAGTTAACTACCCTACACATGATTTGGAACTTGCAGCCATTGTCCATGCATTAAAGATATGGAGACATTACTTGTTGGGCAATGTATGTCATATCTATACTGACCACAAAAGCCTCAAGTATATCTTTACCCAGCCAGAACTGAACATGAGACAACGTAGATGGTTGGAATTGATTAAGGACTATAATTTGGAAGTGCATTACCATCCGGGTAAAGCTAATGTAATAGCCGATGCACTTAGTCGGAAGTCCCATTTCAACACTGTGGAAGCACTATTGGAAGATGGATTCAACTTGCTACATCCTGCTGTACTACACAATATCACAATCAGTTGTTCGCTTGAGGGCAAAATCATAGAGCTACAGCAGACTGATGTAGGAATAAGTCACATCAAGAGAAAAATGCAAGAGCAAGAAACCAAACATTTTAGATTGGACGAAAGAGGTGTATTATGGTTTGAGGACCGACTAGTGGTGCCGAAAGACCGTGAGCTAAGGAATCAAATTTTAGAAGAAGCTCACTCGTCCAAATTGTCTATCCACCCAGGTAGTAGTAAAATGTATCAAGATCTAAGAAACCATTTTTGGTGGACTAAGATGAAGAAAGAGATCGCAGCCTATGTTGCTAGGTGTGATAACTGCAGTAGAGTGAAAGCCGTCCATATGAAAACCGCTGGATTACTTCAGCCACTGCCTATTCCAGGATGGAAATGGGAGGAGATCAGTATGGACTTTATCACAGGCCTTCCAACCACGCCCCAAGGTCACGATTCAATCTGGGTCATTGTTGATCGTCTCACCAAGTCAGCACATTTTGTACCAGTTCACACAACATATCACGCGGGGAAATACTCTGAGTTATATGTTTCCTAGATCGTGAAATTGCATGGAGTACCCAGGACCATAATCTCAGATAGAGGACCATAGTTCATAGCTCGTTTCTGGGAGCACTTACACCAAGCTTTGGGAACCAAGCTAATCAGAAGTTCAGCTTATCATCCGCAAACTTCAGGATAGACAGAGCGAGTGAACCAAATCCTAGAAGATTTACTTAGGGCTTGTGTTATATCTTCAAAAGGTTCATGGGAGAAATGGTTACCTTTAGCTGAATTCTCCTATAACAACAGTTATCAAGCGAGTATCAAAATGGCTCCATTTGAAGCCTTGTATGGCAGAAAGTGCAGAACTCCATTGAATTGGATTGAGCCCGGTGAAAGGAGATATTTTGGTATTGATTTTGTCAATGAAGCCGAAGAACAAGTACGTATCATCCAACAACACATGAAGGCAGCTCAATCAAGACAGAAGAGTTATGCCAATAGAAGAAGAAGACCACTAACTTTTGAAGTAGGTGACTATGTGTACTTGAGAGTATCACCCATGAAAGGTGTGAAGAGATTTGGGATGAAAAAGAAGCTTTCACCAAGATATGTAGGGCCATACAAAATTTTGGAACGAAAAGGAAATGTTGCATATAAGCTACAACTACCACCAGAGATGAGTGCAATCTTTGATGTGTTCCATGTTTCTCAGCTAAAGAAATGTCTTCGAGTACCGGAAGAAGCTATTGCACCCACCAACGTGCAGCTTCAATCGAATTTGACTTATGAAGAAAAGCCAATTCGAGTATTAGAAGAGATGGAGAGAGTAACAAGGAGTAAGATCATTAAGTTTTATAAGGTGGTGTGGAACAATCATAGTGAACAAGATGCTATGTGGGAAAGAGAAGATTATCTGCAAGAAGTTTATCCCGCCTTTTTCCAAGAATGGTAGGTCTTGCAAATCTCGGGACGAGATTTTTATAAGGGGGAGGGGCTGTAACACCTCGGGTGTTAGCCTTGCATAACTTGACCTGCATAACATGAGCATGAGCATCAAGCATTCATAAATCATCATTTACAATTGAAACATTTGATCGAAACATATGAAACATTGCTTGTTATCTTGTGTTTCTTGGAACATATGCATATGATCATGTGCAAATGAATGCAAGTGGGTAGTGCTAGTCACTAAAACACCTTAGCTACACTTAGGTTAACAAAAGGAACCTTGTTCATGAAGGCCACATTTCTTGATCAAGCACTTAAGTGATATTTCATGTGTTGACCTGGATAGCTCTATGAGTGACCACTGCATAAAATGATATGATGACCTTGGAAATTTCTTAAACATGCTTAGGATATCATCATGAACAACTTTGGTATTTAGGGCTAGGGCTAAATTGGTCATTTAGCCATGGTTTGAGTATGTATCATGATTTCAAAGTGACATGTTTGACTAAAGTTGAACTAGGTGTTAGAGACCTTGCATGGAGGAGTTCACTAAAGCAAAGTTGTAGTGTTTGACATAGGGAACAACTTTTATTTTTGGGTCTCTGACTGATTCAGCTCCTAACATGTTTGAAATTGGATCACAAGAATCATCAAAACCTTGATTTCAACACTTAAGAAAATTTTTCTAAGTCAAGTTCATTGAACAGCCTGACAAGCTGACCTTCAGGGCATTATAACTTGAATTCGGTTGAGAATTGGAACACGATCCTTGAACAACATTTGAAGCTGGTACATGGGTCTACAAATTCTATTCAGTACGTTTGCACGAAGGAGCCACCGATTAGCCGGAAAATCAATTTGAAAACGCGCTGTCAGGCTCGACTTCGGGACTTAACTGACGAACTGAATCGTTTCGGTGGCTGACCGGCTTCAGGCTTCGCACGCCGCGTGTCCCCGGCGACGGCCGCGCGTCGCCAGCGCTCTGTCTGCGTAGGCCACGCCATGCCCGAGTGCGCCTTCATCACACCAGCGCCCGCCCGCACTCAGCCGCGCTCCCATTTCGCTTCTGGCTTCCTTTCTTCCTCGCTGCAGCAGCCGCCGAGAGCCTGCAGCTCCGTCGTCGCCATAGCCGTGCACAGCTCGCGCCTAGCCATCCATTCTTCACCGCAGTAGCACCACTAGCTCCCCAGCAACCTACTACCTCCTCCCGTGTCCGCTGTTCCAGCTTGGTAAGCCCCAGCAGCGCACACGCTCTCGCCGGAGCTTCACCGCCGTGTCCGTCGTCGTGGCCACGCCGTTGTAGTCTACCATTCCACGCGATAGCTGATGCGCTGGGTTCGCTGTAGTCCACTGGTGCTCGTCCGAGCTTTAGGTCGAGCCACCATAGCCCACACCGGCGTACCGCCGTGGTCCAGCTCCGCCGTTCTGCCATGGTCGCCGTCGTCAGCTCTAGGGTCGACAATAGGACCGGCCAAGTAGCTCAATTGCTCCGCTAGGTCACGTAGGTCGTGTAGTGAAGATGTTACCGCCGGCAAAGCTCGCCATCGATGAGCCACAGCCGCGCAGTGCCCAACAGCGCCGCTGCTCTGCTCCGTGTCACTGACGCGTGGGGTCCCCTGACCAGCGGGTCCCACCGGTCAGCGACAGCAGTATTGAAGGCTAACTCATTTTGAATCCAGTTTTTGATTTGTTTTGTGAATTTTGTATCTTCAGTTTGGTATCTCCTAAAATTGTGAAATAAATATGGTTGTGTTCCTTAGGAAGTGTAGTATTTAGGAAAAATATGTTCTTGGCTTCAACAGTAGAAATTTCTGGAGATTTAAATAGGGATTTCAAATGTGCTTTTGAATGCATTCAAATTTGTTTATTTTATATCTAGAGTTCCTGTGCTCCAAAAATTATGAAATTTTTGTGGTAGGCTATTCTTGTCATATATGAACTCTAGTAAAAATTTGAGGATCAGTGCATGTGTAGATCTATAGTTATAGATTTTTATTTTATAAATAGTGAATCCTTGTATAAATTTTAATAAATTAATTATGGATCTAAAATTCATGAAATTTGTTGGAGGGTATACTAGTACCCTAAAGATGATAAGAAAAATAGGAAATCTATTGCTTGACACTTTTCAATATAGTTTTCTATTTATGCTATTTTAAGCCTTTATGCCTTGTCATTTTTGTATAGGATGTTTTATTGAATAAAATGGCATGAAATTTTTATAGTAGTCCTTTAATAGCATTAGTAAGACTCTGTAAATTTTTGAGAATTTATTAAGCACATCTGATATATATTTATTAATTAACCTAGATATCTAAATAAAATAATAAAGGCAATTTAATAAATAGTTTGGGCTTCACCATTATATTATCCAAAATGTATTTGGTATGCCTACACTGTTGGTAGAAGTTAAGTTGTCAAATTTGGAATGATTACATGAAGTAGAGGTGTTATTACTTTATATTGCATGTTAAATAGTTTCCGGACTAATTCTAGGGTGTGATGAGTTGCATGTTGAAACTGATGTAGACTGTAAACATGGTTAATAATAAAGTTGTAGAGAATTTGATAAGCTTTCCAGAAAGTCTAGGATCACTATTTTTGGATTTGTAGAACTCCAGTTATGAGTAAAACAAGTAGCTACTGTTTGTGGCATAGTCGATGCATTGTAGAAGTAGTTAAGTAGTAATCGAGAAGAGATATGCACCTACTCAAACAACGTGATGCACTTGTTAACATATATGCATTCGTGATACTCATACCATACTCATGCATCTAGGATCGGAGGAAGAGATCACGTTGCTGGAATTCGAAGAAGCAGAGGAAGGGAACCCGCAGGAGGATCCGCAAGCCGCAGCTTCCGAAGGCATGGAGCAGAACCCTGAAGAGCTTCCGAAGTGCCCTGATCATCGCCCTACTTCCTTTCTGCGAGGCAAGCCCCGGAGCATTATAAGTCTCCCAGTAATTTACAAATGTTTACTTACGTATTTATGATTGATGCATTAGGTTATAAGAGTTGAATGAAACCACTTGATGCATGTACATTCCTTGTCCAGAAATTACACCTTTAACCGATATAGGTCCAGGATCGAATATATGCTTAGCCATGCTTAGACCGGTAGAAGTCGGGTGATTCCCTATCACCTACGAGATATAGGTGGATACCGGAGCATGGTTGGTTATAATTGTTATCGTGGAAAAGAACCATGGTTAATATAAATGGAGACCGGGCAGGATATTGATAGAAAAGCAACAAGGCATGGAGGTCTTGGGTGTGGATCTATCCCCGTCTGTGTCGATCAAGGACCGTACCGTTGTTGGAACTTCTAACAAGATTGAACGCATGCCTCTCACTTAGCTGGCCGGATAATTCGTTCCGACCGCGAAGCCGAGTAATTCAACTCAGGCCGGGAACCATTCTGTTGTGCGCTCCTTCCGGGGAACGATCAGACTGAGCCCAAGGGTAGGCTTGGCCTAAGCATCCTGGCATCTGGTGTTCTAGATTGTGCGGCGCGGTACGAACCCGCGAAATGTGTACCTGAGTTGTATCAAAGGTGACCTAAGGCTATCGTGGCTGGTAGACCTGGGTTTGTGTTAGGAATAAACTCCCAGCTGGTTGAAATCGATTCGAATCGCCGTCTCTCCCGGATAGTGAGAAACTTGGCTAGCTCCAACATCGTAGTAACTGTGTTATGAAACATGATGGTTCGGATAAAATTGGAATTTCAATACCGGCTATGGTTACTATTGTATGCTTCTAAATGATATACCACATGTTTGGCACAGGGTAGTTGCTAATCTAGAGGGGAATAGTTATAATTAACTTGATAAAGGAATTATAATTGTTCAACGGGTAAGTTGCCTTTTTCGCAAAATGTTGCCAAGTTACGTCCACTTATACAGCCTTGCATAATCCTTGGAGTCATTTTATTTCTGGTTCATGACGGGTAAGTCTAGCTGAGTACCTTCTCGTACTCAGGGTTTATTTTCCCATTGTTGCAGATGGCACTGTGTATCATGGTTATTGCAAGAGTTGCTTCTATCCCGCTGTGGATGAGGAGTAAGCCTTGGGCAGGCTTCCTTAGTAATTCCTATCTTTGCTTTTGTGGACCGTGATCTGATTTGGCACTGTATCAAACTATGTTGGAAACTTTATCTTCGAACTTATTTGCTTCCGCTTTATTTATCAAACTCAGTTTGTAATAACTTTTATTCGTGCTCTGATGATGAAAAGTATCTGTGAACTTTATGTAATGTGTGGCATGTATGTTGAATCCTGTACGATCTTGGTTGTTGTAAATCGTTTATCGAGACCCGTTGTGGTACTCGACGGACTACCGGGTTTATATGGGTTCAAGTATAACAGTGCGACCGCTTGCGGATTGCCATTGTACTTGTATTCTTATAAATTGGTCGGTTCTGCGACAATAACTCTCACTAAATGTTTTCTAAATAACAATTTTATAATCGGTTGTCACAGTTTATATATCAATGATTCATCATGCCATGATTAGATAATTATTTCCGTTGTAATTCTGATCACATGTTTATATTCCGCCGTTAATTAAATTGTTCATAACTCTGATAATATGATTACATTCTACTGTTATAATAATAAATATTATACTCTGATGTTGTATTAAAAGTGATGTAAGAAATGGTTAAGAATGATGTAAGCTTTATTCTCTCATTTGTGATCCTGATGGAAAAATGTAGATTTTCAGGCATCTCCCTCGGGGTGTGCTCAATGGAACCGAGTAATTTAGTGTTCTCCCCGGAGTGCTTATTGTCTAATGGAAGACGAGCACTCCTGGGAGGCATTAGATTAGGTGGTTCTGCCACAATCTTGATCTTTAAATGAGAGGTATGAATTAGGGTTTTAGGGATGATCTAGGGAGGGGGTAGGGGCTGCTATATATAGGCCGAGGCATCAATTCTTGACCCTCGGATCAAACTAACTTAAAAGAACGATGTAGATGTAATCTAGGAGGCGGTGGAGAACCGACATTCGAAGGAGGGGCTGACAGGTGGGCCCATGGGGCCGGGTGCCCTACAAGTGGGGCTAGCTGGCCCACATGGCAGCCACCTACCCTCCGCTTCGGTGGTTTGCCTTCTTGAGTCTTCTAGAGTCTTCCCACATCGGTTTCGCTGTGGATAAACGTGATTTGCTTTGACGAATAGGCCCTCCTTGATGGTTTTCTATGTAAATTCTCCTACAAACTTGTGGAATTTATTAGTTAAAACCCCTAGACCTATGTTGGTGATCCTTTTTATACATTTATACAAGTTATGTTGATGGTTTATGATTGATGTTAACGATCATCAATAATCTACCATAGAGCATTGTTTCATATCAGGATAGGATATTCACAAGCACATTGTGCGTGAGCTATTTTGCCTGATAGACACCCAATTATTGATGAGTTCGTCATATCATCCGTAGACGGATGGGCAGACCAAAAGACTCAACCAATGCTTGGAAACATTCTTGCGATGCTCTATCAGTTCTTGTCCCAAGCTATGGAGCCGATGGTTGTCTATTGTGGAATTCTGGTACAACACAACATTTTCACACTGCTTTGGGGTGATCTCCCTTTTAGGTGTTGTACGGTCACTCACCAAAACAGATGGGTGTGATCAACCCTGCTGATTGTCACTCCTTAGATCTAGAATAGTGTCTGCTTTTGGCATAATCTTCTCAATGAAATCATCAGGCACAATCTGGTATGAGCTTAGTTGAGGATGAAACAACAGGTGGATAAGAATTGATCGGAGAGACAGTTTGAGGTTGGCGATCTAGTATATCTAAAGGTTCAGCCATACATACTGTCTACTGTTGCTTAGAGATCAAACCAAAAGCTCAGCTACCGGTTTTTAGGCCCATTGAAGATCATATCTTGAGTTGGTGAGGTAGCATACCGGTTGGACTTGCTAGAGGATGCCAAGATACATTCAGTTATCCATGTGTCATAGCTCAAGCGACATTTGGTGTTAGATGATCAGGCAGATTCAAACATCTCTGCTTTGCCTTTGGATACTGAACAAGTGGTCAGTCCTCTATAGTTTCTCAACTCCAGGATAATTCGACAGGGAGCTTCATCGATCTAGCAACTACGAGTTTCCTGGTCTGGCATGCCATCATCATTTTCTTCTTAGGAGGAGATTAATGACCTTAGGAGGAGATTCCCAAAATCACCAGCTTGGGGGCAAGCTGGATTCCAAGAAAGGGAGAATGTCAAGTACAAGAGGAGATCACCGAAGGTGGGGTGAAGTTCTGAAGACGTGTTGAAGTCTGATAGCATATTCTGATGGTTGTCTTAGCAATACACCTTAGGAGTAGTTGTTGGCTAATGGGGCGAGGTTGGTTGGGAATGTTGACCCAGTTTGATGTGTATATATGCCCCCACCCTATAATTGAATTAGTTATGCGTTGATTGAATGAAACTCTGAATTGGCTCCCAGCTGTTTGTCTGAATCGTATTCCCCATTTCAGTTTTTGGTGTTCTTCCTAGATTCCTCCCAAATCTACTTCCACTCCAGTTATAGTCAGGATCTTGATCCAAATTCTGACATCAGGTGAGCGTGCAAATCATGCCATGGCGGTGTAATGACCTGTCGGTGTTTTTGGACCACCGACGAGTAAATTTGTATTTGTGCATCTAGCTCGGATGGTGTGCTCAGATGACACAAGGGTTTATACTAGTTTGGGTAGAACGTCCCTACGTCTAGTTCACCGCTGCTCATGTTACCAGCACTTGGTTTGTAGTAGGGGTTATAAATAGGCGAGAGAAGGAGAGGATCCTAGGTCTCTGGTGGAAGGAGTGAACGGGTGCTGAGAGCTCACTTGTAGCTCAGCCATGTGCTTGTGTTGTGCTCTTATGTTTTTTATCCCCCCCTCTCTCCTCCATGGGGCGCCTTGCTTTCCCTTTTATTGATGAAGGGAAAGCGCGGGTTATAGAGGAGGAAAAGTAGAAGAAAGAGAGAGAGAGAGAGAGAAGAAGAAGGCTTCCAGGGTTGCCGAGTCCTTCTTCTCCTTTATGTGGGTCCTGTTGATCCTATAGATGTCAATAGGGATGGCTCCATGTCGCGGCCCTATTCGTCACTAGCGCCATGTGCAGGTGTCATCTACCGGTCATGGCATTCCACTCCATCTCAGCGAACATCATGGTGAACTAACGCGCCTATTAGTGTCTGTACGAGGATTAGGCAGAACAACATCAGCATGTCTGACACTATTCTTGATGTGAATCCTCAGGTATAGCCTGTCATGGCCACAGGTTACATCGAGGCATGTCAACCACTTCCCTGGCATTAGAGTTTTGACCCTAGCCCATACGCTTGGACCTAGAGTGGTTGGCGGTGGTATGGGTCCCCGTCGGATGAGATGAAAACTGTGTCCTTGAGGTTGGGTGAGATAGAGCCTGCCACCTTGGGCGAGATAGAGCCCACACCCAAGGGGTCAGGCAAGACAGAGCCCACCACCTTGGGCGAGATGGAGCCCACACCCAAGAGGTCAGGCGAGACAGAGCCCACGACCTTAAGGTCAGGCGAGACGGAGTCCGTGACCTTGAGGTTGGGCAAGATAGAGCCCGTGGCCTTAGGGTTAGGCTAGACCTTTCAATATATCTTGAGCCATCCGAGGAAGTTAGTGTGGGCGCTAACTTCATTGCTTTGGGTATCCCTAATATCGATACAAGACATTAGACCCTGAGCCTATGGAGGAGTAAAATACTCCTTTAGAGGCTTTTTCAAAAGGGAGGATTCTAAGGGCCTTGGCCTTCTTTTTGTAGCCCGCGGCTTGTCCTAGTAGGATGACCATTCCCTTTTGTAACGATCGGTCTTCTAGCGGGCATGTAACCGTTGGATTTGGGAGGTCGGAAAGATTGTTCCTGATTCCGATCCCCTAGGATCCGATCGGTCCGCCATCATACTGTGACCACGCATTCGGTCTCCTTGCGAGCCCAACTTTCCTCGAGCCCCCACGCATAGTAGGGGTCTTGTCAAGGGTTAGTTCATCTTTGTGATCATCATCCCTCAAGCATTTTTTTTTGATAAAAACAGAGGGGCTGAGTCATCCCATGTTTTCCCTCAATGGACGAAACACGGTGCTTGGTGAGCTATTAACGGGCTAGTCCGAGTGGGGCCTTAGCTTCCCGTTCATGGGGGTCTAGCATGGGTTAGCTGGTGACCAACTTTAGACTCTTGGCGGCCAATCCATATAGTTTTGGGGTCCATTCGGTCGGTCCCAAGGGCTCGTTGCCTTTCTTCGAGGAAAACCATGGATTGGGAACTGACCAAGATTCGAACGTGGGCTGGGATGCCCGTGGTGCTTGTGCGCCCAGGTACTAGCCGCTAGTGGGCCCATGCCTTTCCACCCCTCATTCTAAGGGTGCCATAGAGTGGTTGTGAACCCATCGGTGGGCCAGCCTTCGAACTCCTGATCCTGAATGGGCCGTAGGATCATTTTTAGCTCTCTATCCCTCCTTTCCTGCGATGGTTCTTGGCCCATCAACCTTGCAAACCATCATCTAGCGTATCCTTTGAGGGTGCGGCTAGAGATAGTGTGCACACAATCTTCGGAGGGAGGTGACATGACGCGGCGCAGCGGGCGCGTGAACCTAGGTGTACGATTCTCCTTCTCGCCCCGCTCCATCCTATAAATAGCGGCCTCCCCCTTCATGTTTCTGCACACCAAAACCATAGCCTTACCTTATCCATTTCTCTGTTGTCACCGTTCAGATCTGCTATGCTTGCTAATCCACCATCGGAGCCCTAGATCTGTAGCTTTCGCTTCTTCGCCGCCACCTTTGCTTCTCTACAACTGTCTCCATCCTCCATGGATTCATGGTACCACTCTGATGTTACCCACACATGCATGGAGGGCCTCATCAAATGTGGTCTTCTCTATGGGAGGACCGATACGGTGGAGTGGCTTGTGCCAGGGCATGAGGATGCGTAGGTGCCGCTCGACGGTTATGTCATCTCCTTTGCACCCTTCCACGAGCGTGGACTTGCAGTTCCTCCCCACTCGTTCTTCTAGGGTCTGCTACACCACTATCAGTTCGAGCTGTAGCACTTGAACCCCAACAAGATTCAGCACATCGCGGTCTTCATCGCGATGTGCAAGGGGTACCTAGGGATCAAGCCCCACTTTGAGATGTGGAGATATTTCTTCTCCATCTCCTTGATCAAGAAGAAGGAAAGAGGCTAGAAGACCCTAGTGTTGATGGGATGCATGGGCATCCACCTCTAGGGGCAGCGGGTGGCCGAGTATATGCCCTGCCAGCTCTCTAGATTCAACAAGGGGTGGCACTCACATTGGTTCTACCTAAAGGATGACCCTGCAGCTCCCTTTTCGGTCTTCTGTGGGCGCCTAGTCGAGGAGGTACCGCTGTCATGGCCATGGGGGCCACCCATCAAGGAGAAGAAGATGATGTGTGACCTCCTTGAGTCCATCGCATTCCTGAAGACCCATGGCATCCTTGGGGCCAGCGTCATCAGGGGGTATCACGCAAGGAGGGTGGCGCCGCTGATGGCACGCGTCCTCTCGATGTATGGGACGATGCCCGACGCGTAGCTCATCAGGACGACGCTCGCCCAGGGGCTGCTCCATGATAGCAAGGTCATGCAGCGCATCAAGGAGGCCATGGGGGAGGTCAACGCCGTGTTCTCAATCCTAGGGCATCCCGTGATGTGGTCGGATGCGGGCTTCATCAAGCTGTAGGTGGGGTTAGTCTTTTGGGACTCTGTCGCACTGTTGCCCGAGCACACGGCCATGAGGGCGGTGAGCCATGCCATGGACAAACAAAGGAAAGAAGAAGAAGGACGACGAGGAGAAGAAACGGTGGTCAAAGCAGCAAGCGAAGCTACAGCGAGGCAAGCGGTGTCAAGGTTCATCGGGAGAAGAGGAGGAAGAAGAAGAGGAGGAGGATAATGATGATGGCTCCATGTTGCCCATCCCATGGGATGATCTTGCCACCGGGGTAGAGGACCCACCTTGCCACAGGCGGGGCCCTTCCTGCGGCAAGCCATGGGGTAGGAGGGGGAGGACGCGCCCCCGGAGCCAGTAGAATCAAAATGCCCCGCCCTATCCGGACCTCCGACGGCAGCCTTAGAACCGGTAGAATCAGGCCGACTCGCATTGTCTGGTTCTTTGATGGTGACCCTAGAGCCTGCGAAAATAGGTCACCCCACTCCGTCCGAGCCCATGGTGGCGCCTCTGGAGTTGGTGGGAGGTGGCCATTCTAATTTGTCCGAGCCCTCTGAGCCGAGGGAGGGCTTGAAGCAGCAACGTGCCGACGAGGAGCAGCCGAGGTCAAGTAAGCCAGCCCCAAAATGTCATCGCATGATGACGTTAGGGTGAGTCAAGAGTTTTTTTATCCTTTTGTTTTAACAAATTTTTGCCATGAATAGACTGCCATATCCCTTGCAGCGTCGGAGGACGTGGGACTCTCCTGTGGCTTGCTCTAAAAAAGATTTTCCTCCAGCAAATGCGCCAGGAGCCGGCTGGTGCTACGTCGGTGGTGAGTGTGAGTGGTGTTGGGGCGGCCATGGCATCGATCGGGGAGGCGCACCTGATGGCTACATCCATGGGAGAGCAGGTGGAAGTGGGTGTCTCTGGGGCACCCGTGGCGGGCGCGGTGCGGCCAGTTGGGTCCTCGATGTCGTAGGCAGAGGCAGCATGGCCGGAGCCATCATCCGTGTAGGTGGACGAGTCTACGGTGGGGTGGATGGAAGGGGGCGCACTAGAGGCATCCTTCATGGATGTGGCGATAGGGCAGGCCTCTATGTCCATGTCACCCACCCCCTCTATTGCTAGAGGAGCCGCTCTAGAGGAGCTGCCGTCGTAAGAGAGGTCGGCACGGGGACATCCTGGTCTCTAGTCCGAGTGGCTACCCTCAATGAAGCGGCAGAGGAGAGGGAATGGGGGAGCATCCACACAGAGATTGGGGACACAGTTCATGCCTTGACCACCATGCTAAGCATGATGCGTGACATTGTCACCCCGGTTGGCCAGGTATGACATGACCGTGCTTCCGACCCTCATGTTCTCTTTCTATGTCTCTAAGTCTTGTCTTCTTCGCAGATCCTTATGGCCCGTAGCCAGGAGAAGTCCTAGTTCCTTGCTGAGGAGACACGGTGGGGTAAGGGGCTAGCCACACAGCTCACTGCCACCCGTTAGGAGGTGGCTGAGCTTGCCCCTGCCGTCCAAGAGGTGTCCGACCTCCAAGTCAGGAAGAAGGATGCTTGTGACGATGCCCACAAGGCTGAGGAGAAGCTCGCAGCCTAGATCGAGAGGGTGCGCAGGATGCCGTGGAGGCCGAACGGCTATAGAAGGAGCAGGACGACTTGCTCCGGGCCATAGAGGAGCTCCGCATAGGGATTGACTTGGCTCGCTAGGAGCACGCCGACGCTCAGCAGCAGATCGACCACCTCGAGGATGAGCTTTAGGGGGAGAGGGACCTAAAAGTTGCAGCCAAGGGTGTGTCCACCGGGCTCGCCATGGACATTGGTCAACACCAAGAAGTGGCCCGATGCCTAGAGGCCGAGGTGACTCGGCAGCATGATGAGGTGCGCAGGCTTCGGGCAAACGTGAAAGGTATGTCTCCGGTTTCCCTTGTTGTCTTTCTCCATGGAATCCGTGGTAAGCCTTTTGACACAGTCGATACGTGACTTGGGCAGGTCTCGACGACAAGCTCAGGGTGAAGGTTCTGAAGAGTCGTCGCCTAGAGAAGGAGCTCAGCTTGGTGAAGGACACCCTCTAGAAGGAGAGCGATCGAACACGATAACCTACGCGTCGCTGTCAAGCTAGTTTACGACGAGCTCAAGCAGGCCCCGAAGCAGGAGACAAGCTCGCTCACAGTTCGCGCCACCAGGATCATGGACCGAGCACATGATATGGCAAGGAGCGTGCTTCACTTTGGCGTTCACTGATCGTTCACGATCGCCCATTCTCATTATGAGAACATCGATCTGGCGACGATGAGCCAAGGCTTCATGTTCGTCTATACCGACGCTAAGCTGGGTGACATCGAGAAGGAGGTGACCCCCCTAGTGCATGACTGTTCTATGAATATAGAAGATGAAATCATCCCCTTGAGGAGTTAGTTTAGTCAGGTAGGTTAGGCGGCGCATTTGTAATAAGCGGACAAGTTCCAACCTTTCTGTTTCATTTAAACAAGCTTGTTCTTTTGTTTCGGTTGAACATATTTGTTCTTTCTCCCTTTTTATGTATAAAAAGGGTTAATTAGTTTTGCCCCTTCCTGTTGTTAAGATTGTAGAACTCGAGGTATGGGCAAAAAACTCTGATCTCGCTGGTAAACAAGAGTACCGTAGCCACTGGGGCATAGAATTCTTGCAGTCGACCAGTTTTACTCAGCGTTCGTTTCCGCAAACCTTGCCTCTAGGTTTTTAACGCGAGAAAGGGTCGGGCAAGGCAACTATTTTAGAAAGGATATATATATACCCTTATCAGCCCCTTAGTGAGACCCGACCCCTTGCCAGTCTTGGGGTCAGGTTTCACTAAAGATCGAGGAGACGATAGCAAAACTAGCAAAAGAAAGCATTTTTTGTTTCAGAAACGTTATTCTTAGTTTTTGTATGCACCCCTCCCTCGGATCTGAGCCATCGTCCTGTGACCGCATATTCGGTCTCCTTGCGACTCCAATGTCCCTCGAGCCCTCGCACGTTGCTACAGCCCGATTGAGGGGTCAACTCGTCTTTGTGATCGTCATCCCTCAAACTTTTTTTGATAAAATGGAGGGGCTAAAGCATGACATGTTTTTCCTCGATGGACAAAACATGATGCTCAGTGAGATGTTAATGGGCTAGTCCAAGTGGGGCCCCGGCTTCCCATTCGTGGGGGTCTATCATGGGTTAGCTGGTGACTAACTCTAGATTCTCAGTGGTCAATCCATATAGTTCTTGGGTCCATTCGACCGGTCCCAAGGGCTTATTGCCTTTCTTCGAGGAAAAACCATGGACTAGGAACCAACCAAGACTCGAACATGGGCTAGTATGCCCGCGGTGCTCATGTGCTTGGGTACTAGCCATTAGTGGGCCCATCCCTTTCCACCCCTCACTCTAAGGGCGCCCCAGAGCGGCTGTGAACCTGTCGGAAGGCCAGCCTTCGAACTACTGGACCTAAAATGGCCTTAGAAGCATTTTTAGCTCTGTATCCCACCTTACCTATGATGGTTCTCATGCCTGTCTATACCGACGCTGAGTTGGACAACATTGAGAAGGAGGTGGCCCCTCTGGCATAGGACTTACCTGCGATGGTTCTCACGCCTATCTACATCGACGCCGAGCTGGACAACATCAAGAAGGAGGTGGCCCCTCTAGCACAGGACTTACCTGTCAAGATAGAGGATGAGATCATCTCCCCAAGAAATTGGTTAGGTAGATAAGCCAAGCGGTGAACTTGTAATAAGTAGACAAGCTCTTAAATTTCGTTATGGCCAAATAGATTTTTAGCTCTTCTCCCCTTTTGTATAAAAAGGTTAATACGTTTCGACCCTTTCCGTTGTTAAGGCTATAAAGCTCGGGGTGCGGGTGAAAAAACTCTGATCATGCTGGTGAGAAAAAATGCCATAGCCGTTGGGGCGTAGGTTTCTTGTAGCCCGACCAGTTTTACTCAGCGTTTGTTTCCACAACCCTTGCTTCTAGATCTTAATGTGAGAAAGGGTCGGGCACAGCAAATGTTTATCAAGTAGATATACTCTTTAATGCATTCCGACTCTTTCCCTAGTTAAGGCTAAAAAGCTTAGGGTGCAGACAAAAAACTCTGATCACGCTGGTGAGCAAAAACGCTGTAGCCACTGGGGCGTTGGTTTCTTGCAGTTCGACCAGTTTTACTCAGCGTTTGTGTTCCGCAACCCTTGCTTCTAGATCTTAACGTGAGAAAGGGTTAGGCATAGAGAATGTCTATCAGATAGATATGCTCTTATTAGCCCCCGAGTGAGGCCCGACCCCTTACCGTTGCTGGGGTTGGGTGTCACTAAAGATCGAGGAGTCGATAGCAAAACCGATAAGAGAAAGCATGTGTAAATTAAGGGTAAAAGCGACATAGTTGTTCGATGTTCTAGGCGTTGATGAAGACTTCACTTTCGATGGTCTTGAGCCTATAGGTGCCTGGTTAGAGCACCTCCACGATAACGTACGGTCCCTCCAATGGTGGAGAGAGCTTGTGGCGGTTCTTGTTACTCTGGATGAGGCGGAGCACTAGGTCCCCAATGTTGAAGGCACGGCTTCACCACCTTGGAGCCTAGCCTAATCTTCAACGCGTGCTCAGTGACTTCTCTCAAAATACCTAGCATGTTCAAGGGTCTCAACACAAAGATATCTCTGTTGGCACGGAGGAAGTCGGCGAGCGCGCTTTCCTATTTGGAGGAAAACATGGTGCCGATGCGCACCACTTTGCCCTCAAAGCTGCTGGGGTCTATGAGGATCTCCTTGGCACCCTCTATAGGCTCAAAAGACCCAGCCAACCACTTGGGGTCAGGTGCTTCATCGACGATCTCCTCTCTGATGGCCGTAAGCTCTTTGGAGGCGACAATTGCCATGGCGTGTTTGCAGCACTCGACCACGCACTTGTAGGCGTGCTGGAAGGAGGTGTCGATGGTGATAACCCTGCATGGACCCAGCATCTTCAACTTCATATAGGTGTAGTTGGGGACGGCCGTGAACTTCGTGTAGCATGGACGTCCCAAGATGGCGTGGTAGGTCCCGTGGAACCCGACCACCTTGAAGGTAAGGGTCTCTATCCTATAATTGGTCAGATTCCCAAAGGCGACGGGCAGATCGATCTGCCCAAGTGGCACGGCCTGCTTTCTAGGCATTGAGGAGCGAGGAGTCCCCGGCGTCGCTGGCGATGACCGAGCACCGAGGAGCGAGGAGTCCCCAGCGTCGCTGGCGATGACCGAGCACCGAGGAGCGAGGAGGCCCCGATGTCGCTAGTGATGACCGAGCACCGAGGAGCGAGGAGTCCCTGGCATCACGGGCGATGTCCGAGCACCGAGGAGCGAGGAGCCCCCGGTGTCGCTGGCGATGTCCAAGCACCGAGGAGCGAGGAGTCCCCGGCGTCGCTGGCGTTGTCCAAGCACTGAGGAGCGAGGAGTCCTTGGCGCCACTAGCGTTGTCCGAGCACCGAGGAGTGAGGAGTCCCCGGTGTCGCTGGCGATGTCCGAGCATCGAGAAGCGAGGAGTCCTTAGCGCCATTGGTGTTGTCCGAGCACCGAAGAGCGAGAAGTCCTCGACGTCGCTGGCGATGTCCGAGCACCAACGAGCAAGGAGTCCCCGGCATCGCTGGCGTTGTCCGAGCACCAAGGAGTGAGGAGTCCCCGACGTCGCTGGCGATGTTGGAGCAATGAGGAGCGAGGAGTCCCCGGCGTTGCTGGTGATGTCCGAGCACCGAGGAGCGAGGAGTCCCCGGTGTTGCTGGCGATGACCAAGTACTAAGGAGCGAGGAGTCCCCCAGCATCACTGGCGATGATCGAGCACTGAGGAGTGAGGAGTCCTCGGCATCGCTGGTGATGACCGAGCATCGAGAAGCGAGGAGTCCCCCGACGTCGCTGGCGATGACCGAGCACCAAGGAGCGAGGAGTCCCTGGCGTTGCTGGCGATGACCAAGCACCGAGGAGTCCCCGTGCGTAGGCGGCGATGTTTGAGCACCAAGAAGTCCCCGGCATAGCTGGTGATGTTCGTGCGGTGAAGTGTGCCCACTTAGTCCTCGAGCACGAAGAATCCGAGCGCTAAGGAGTAATCGGCGTAGCTAGCGATGAAGTACGAGCGACGAACAGTCTGGTCAACTGGTCGGTGGCGAAGTGAGCATTGAGTAGAAGCGACCAGTGAACAATCTGATCAACTGGTCAGCGACGGAGTCTATGAACCGAGTGGTCCGACCAGTTGATCGGTGGAGAAGCCCGAGCACCAGGTGATCCGATCACCTAGACGATGATCCTACAATGCAAACATGTAGAACGGGTTGTACATGACGCACAAATAAATAAACTCCGGAGAAAAATCAGCAATGGTGATGAAACAACGTACGTAGTTCGGCAATCAGTTGGTGTGAAGATGTATTTATATTTAATATAAATCATCCGACCAGTTAGTGTGTAGCTGAGTCTCCAGCCCTGGCTAGCCCATAGTCCATAATGTCGAGCACAGAGCCCGTGCACGTGTAGGAGGAATAGGCGTGACCAAGGAGCCGCTGCCGACCACCCATAACGCAGAGCGCAGAGCCCGTAGCACGTGTAGGGAGGAGTCGGAGACAGGGCCATCTCTGGAGGCGTCCGAGCATCAACGCGACTGTTCAGGGGTTCGGAAAATTGTTTGGAGAGCAAACATGGAGAAAATAGTTTAGAGAAGCATTATGGCGATATACGGAGATTGGAGAATATTTAGAAGAATATTAAAGCGTGACTTAGCTTTAGATAGAAAGACTGGTCGGCGGCGTATGGCGCTATCTGGTCGGCGAGAGGATGGACGTCTTCAACCTGGTCGGTGAATCTGCCCCTCAGGGCATGTTGGTAAGCGGTGGTGGCGTTGGTGAACCCAAAGGGTAGGGTCGTAATCCCTGAAGTTTCCTGAGTAGCCTCCGATAGATCTGGATCAGAGGGTGGTCGGCGCTGAACTAGAGTGTCCAGAGCCGATTCGGTGATGGAGAGGCAATCGACGAGATTTAGACCGACCCGATCGATGGATACGATCAGATTGTCATTGTTGATCTGCCTCCTCTGGTAGTGAGGAAGTGGGCGGCGAGTTGTTGATGAAGGTGACCCCGGAGGTGGTTCTGAGATCGGATCTGCTATCGCGTGGGCTGATATAGCTAGTGATGAATTGTCGTCGTGGACCAGCATGGATCTCCACGAGATTGATGATGAGAACGCGCTGTTGATTTGAGGTCCATTTGGCTCACCATGGATCAAGCGCACACCCCTACCTAGTGCGCCAACTGTCGATAGAATATGCTCGGTAGTCTACCGAGGGGTATCCCGTGATGGAAGATTTGTCGATGGGGGTGCGCGTAATTAGGAACCAGATGGTGACACAAGGCGCAGAGACAGCGATTTAGACAGGTTCGGGCCATCTGATCGACGTAATACCCTACGTCCTGTGTCTTTGGTGTATTGTATTGATCTAGACGACCAAGTAGCTTGTCCGCTAGGGGACCCTACCTCTCCTTATATAGTCTGGAGGGACAGGGTTACAAGTAAAGTATCCTATTTGGTACTATACAATGTCTTGCGATGCACGCCGAGCAGCGTCGTGCACGCCTTGATCTTGTGGGCTAGACCACCTCTGATGGTGCGGCCCATGTCTTGGGGGCCATACCCCCACACTGACCATCCAAGGAAGGAAGGCACAGCCGGCTCGGCCGTATAGACCTCGCGACGCGCAAGCTTCTAGCGGCGCCTGGAGTCGTAGGCCACCGACCCTCCGAAGATCATGAGGCAATCATCCAGCGTCGGAAATCCACCATCCTTCCCCTTGGCGTCATCTACGACCAGCTTGGGCTTTTCCTATGCTCCCCCTTGTTGGAGCCTCCGGACAAGAACCGCTTCATGAGGACGTAGTCCTTGTATAGGTGCTTGACGGGGAAAGCATGGTTTGGGCATGGCCCTTCGAGCAGCTTCTCAAAGTGGTTTGGGGTACCCTCGGTGGGCTTCTGACCCCCTTGTGGTCGACAGTGGCCACGAGCGAGCCCTCACGCCGCTGCTTGTTCTTCTTCTTGTTGGGGCGGTTAGAGGCACCTTCGCTGGTGTCCTGTCCCGCTTTGCCTTGCCCTTGGAGTGGTTGAAAATCGCCCCAACCGCCTTCTCGCCCGAGGCGTGGCTGGTGGCGATGTTGAGGAGCTCCTTGGTGGTTCACTAGCCCTTATGTCCTAGCTTGTGAACCAGGGACTCACAGGTGGTCCTGAATAGGAAATCTCCTATGGCGTCGACGTCGGCGACGTCGGACAGCTTGTTGCACTGACGGGAGAAGCACCGGATGTACCCCCGAAGAGCTTCTCTGGACTTCTGTCAGTAGTTTTTGAGATCCCATAGGTTTCTAGGATGCGTGTATGTGCGTGGGAAGTTTTCCACGAAGATCTCTTTTAGGTCCGCCCAACTTTGGATTCGGTTGGGCGGAAGGTGTTCCGACCACGTTTGCACTAAATCGGCTAGGAACAATGGAAGGTTACGGATAATGAAATCGTCACTATCCGCTCCACCAGCTTGGCAAGCAAGCCGATAATCCTTGAGCCACAATCCGGGGTTTGTTTCCCTAGAGTATTTTGGGATGTTGGTCGGCGGTCGGCGTGGTGGGAAGACGGCGTTGAGGATGCATCGGCCAAAGGCCTGAGGTCCTAGCAAGTTAGGGCTCGGGCTTCGGTCCTCGTCGCCATCGTAGTGTCCGCCACGACGAGGGTGGTAGCCGCGGCTAGCCTCCTCCCTCTCATCACCGTGGGCACGCCTGCGGGCATTGAGCGTGTTGTGTGCGTCATGGTGGAGGTCGAGATGCTCATGCACCGGGGCCGCGGTGCGTGGCCTGTCGCCTCGCTATGCCTAGTGGACTAACACGTCCCTACTGAGTCGCTCTAAGGGCGTGCGCTGGCTGGCATTGAGCTCGCGTCGTCGGGACAGCGACCTCTCGGCCTGCTACGTCATCGCACGATCGAGTAGCGTGTGAATCTCATGATGGGCCTGACGATCGTCGGGTGTCGCGGACTCTAGAAGCCCCCAGAGCAAGGCCACCCCGGCAGCGATGTTTTGGCTTACCTGGGTGAAGTGTGGGAGGGCTTCGTCGTCCTCGATGATCCCCCGGTTCAGGTCGCGGGCCGCGGCGTGCGCACGCCCACCGTCTCCATGGCGCTCGATCTCTCGCTCGAGCTCTGCGCGTTTCTGCTCGAGCTGGAGTCATGCTTCTTCGAGCTCTTGGTGCCGCGCCCTCAGCTGCTCTATCCGCAGGCGAGGTGGGGCTCCTGCATCCCCCCTTGACCATGTCATCGAGGTCATTTGTTGGGGGTAGCCCCTTCCTCATGGATGCTTTCGATGTAACCCTCGGGGGTACCTACCATGAAACATTCACGTGAGAGGTGATGGCTCCCCCTGCTGGAGTCAGAGTCGAAGGGCTACTACGATTCTCCCACGAGGAGGACGTGGAAAGATTCCATAATGTATTCGGCCATCCCCATGAACTTATCGTTCGTAGGGGATGGGGGCATGCGCTGCACCACAAGGTGGCCAACGATCTCTGTGGCGTGGCACAGACCGGACAAGAGTGCTGTCGGGGCGCTCTGGATGAGGTATTCCGGGGAGAGCGGCTCTCCTTCGGTAAGTTGCGTCATGAAGTTGGTGAACGAGAAGGTGAGGCGACGCAGGTCCTCCCGGGACGATCGGGGTCCTAGGAAGGCACCGAGCTGGCGCTCTAGCCTCCCGTAATCGAAGCCGAGGAGTTGATCGCTCTCGACGGCTCGGGCCTCCAGTGCATGCAGCTGTAGCTCCTCAAGCGCCTCGGCAATCATATCGAGGTCGGTGGAGTGGAGAGGCTGAATGGCGGCGGGAACCTACGCCAACTCTCCCTCAGTTGTAATGATGAAGTCCAGGTTCCCAAAGTACATGTGCACGCCCGGGATCCAGTTGACGCCGTGACTAGCCATCCGAGGCCTAATGTGGACGTTGAGACGCGTAAAAAGACCCTACCTGACGTGCCAACTGTCGGTGTTTTCGAACCACCGACGAGTAAATTTATATTTACGCGTCTGGCTCGGATGATGTGCTCAGAGGACACATGAGTTTATACTGGTTCGGACAGAACGTCCCTACGTCTAGTTCGTTGTTGCTCGTGTTACCGGCACTTGGTTTGCAGTAGAGGTTACAAATAGGCGAGAGAGGGAGAGGATCCCAGATCTCTGGTGGAAGGAGTGAACGAGTGTTGAGAGCTCGCTTGCCGCTCAGCCGTGTGCTCGTGTCATGCTCTTGTGTTTTTTATTTCCCCCTCTCTCCTCCATGGGGCGTCCCGCTTCCCCTTTTATAGACGAGGGGAAAGCATGGGTTGCAGAGGAGGAAAAGTAGAAGAAAGAGAGAATAAGACTTCCAGAGTTGTCGGGTCCTTCTCATTCATGCGGATCCTGTTGATCCTATAGATGTCAACAGGGACGGCTTCATGTCGTGGCCCTGTTTGTCACTAGCGCCATGCGCAGGCGTCATCTGCCGGTCATGATATTCCACTCTGTCTCGGCGGACGTCGTGGTGAATTGTCAGCGTCTGTACGAGGATTAGGCAGAACAACACCGGCATGTTCGACACTGTTCTTGATGTGAATCCCCATGTATGGCCCGGCATGGCCACATGTTACATCGAGGCGTGCCAGTCTCTTCCCTAGCGTCAGAGTTTTGACCCAGGCCCATACACTTGGACCTGAAGTGGTTGACGGCGGTTTGGGTCCCCGTCAGATGAGACGGAAACCATGTTCTCGAGGTCAGGCAAGACGAAACCCGCCACCTTGGGCGAGACGGAGCCCGCACCCAAGGGGTCGGACGAGACGAAACATGCGACCTTAGGCGAGACGGAGCTCGCACCTAAGGGGTCGAACGAGACGGAGCTCGTGGCCTTGAGGCCGGGTGAGACGGAGCTTGCACCCAATGGGTCGGGCGAGACGAAGCTCGCGACCTTGGGCGAGACGGAGCCCGCACCTAAGGGATCGGGCGAGACAGAGCTCGTGGCCTTGAGGTCGGACGAGACAAAGCCCGCGACCTTAGAGTTGGGTGAGACAGAGCCCGCACCAAGAGGTTGGGCGAGACGAAACCAACAGCCTTGAGGTTGAACGAGACGGAACCCACAGTCTAAGAATCGGATGAGACCTTTTAATATCTCTTGGATCATCGGAAAAAACCGCGTGGACGCTAACTTCGTTACTTTATATATCCTATATCCTGGATATCAATAACTGACACGACCGATACAAGGATCATGTGGCCATGATGGGGCTGGCAGGTGGAAATGAAACGAAGCGCGAGCCCGAGATGCCTGGGAATCCTATTTCCTTCGTCCTTTTCTTTTCTTCTTCCAGCGTGAACCGTGGAATCTTCACGCAGAACGACGATCAAAACCCACCCCGAAATCCTAAAAATCACCATTAACCGAGAATTTCCGAAGAGTGTTGTTGTCTGTATGGTGCCGAATTCTGGAACTCTGGCCACACCAACACCTCCCTTCCCCCGCTTTTGCCGCAGTCCATGGCCCAACTGCCGCGCGTGAATACCCGTGACGCTGGCCTCTGGGCCCCCGGACAGGGGCCGTCCAGCTCTGCTCCAGCGCGGAGACAGGCGAGATGAGACAGGCGCAAATCGCCCCGCCTTTTGGTGCAGGGATCGCGGCGCTTTACAGCCACCGTCGCGTGGTCCCCACGCGTCGGCGGGCGTGAGCTGGCGTCGTCTTCCCCGCCGCCCCGGCTCTTCTCGTGCCCTCGCCGCTGCGCGAGACCGGGTTCAAACCGGCGCGACCGGGAGGGGGTAGTCCCGTCATTATCACGCCTTGGCGGCTGCAGCCCTAGCCTAGCACACACTGCGGGAGGGGCCCACGCATGTGCCACCGGCCCTCTTCCCCTGCCCATGTGCCCTGTACTACCCCTCTCTCTCTTCTTCACTTAAATCTCACCTCCCAAAACATACTCCAGTTTCTCTCTCTTCTCATCTTATCTCTCCCCCAACTCTCTGTCACTCTCTGACGCAATGCCGTTTCCCACCGCCTCCACCGCGCGGCGGCGGCGGCGGTACGAGGGCGCCGCCGGTCCGTGGCGCGGGCTCGTGGTCCTGGCTCTGATGGCGCTCGCGGCCGGCGCGGCGGCGGAGACGTCGCCGTCGGACGTGGCGGCGATGCGGGCGGTGGCGAAGGCGCTTGGCGCGGACAAGACGCTGGGATGGGACGTCGCCGGCGATCCCTGCTCTCCGAAGCGGTGGGACGGGGTGTCCTGCGACTCGTTGGGCCGTGTCACCGCGATCCAGGTCGGGAAGCGCGGCCTCACGGGGACCCTGCCCCCGGAGGTGGGCGACCTCACCGAGCTCACTCGCCTCGAGGTTTTCGAGAACAAGCTCTCCGGCCCGCTGCCCTCGCTCCCGGGGCTCTCCTCGCTTCAGATTTTACTTGCCCACAACAACAGCTTCACCTCCATCCCCGCTGACTTCTTCAAAGGCCTCACCGGGCTCACCGCCGTCTCCATCGACTACAACCCGTTCACGTCGTGGACGCTCCCCGCCTCCCTCGCCGACTGCGCCTCCCTCGCCAACTTCTCCGCCAACGGCGCCAACGTCTCTGGCACGCTCCCGGACTTCTTGGGTGCGATGCCGGTGCTCCAGCGGCTGTCGCTGGCCTTAAACCAGCTGTCAGGACCCGTACCGGCGTCGCTGGCCCGCGCGCAGCTGGTGCAGCTTTGGCTCAATGGCGGGCATCTCAATGGGTCGATTAGCTTTGTCAGCAACATGACCTCTCTGGAGCAACTGTGGCTGAATCTTAACGAATTCACTGGGCCCTTGCCGGACTTCGCGAGGTTTGATAATCTATGGGATTTGCAACTTCGCGACAACAAGCTCACAGGACCGGTGCCTGAGAGTCTTTTCAAGTTGAAGGCCCTGAAGAAGGTGACCCTGACGAATAATTTGCTGCAGGGGCCGATGCCTCAGATTCCTGATCAGCTTGTTGCAGGGACAGACATGGAAGCAGATTCAGAGCAGTTCTGTGTGCAGGAAGCCCGGAAGCCATGCGATCCCCGTGTGAGCCTGCTGCTCGAGGTTGCTGCTGGGTTCATGTACCCGGCCTCACTTGCTGAGGATTGGAGGGGGAATGATCCGTGTAGGTTTCCGGGTGTTAGTTGCATCCAAGGTAACATTACTGGGCTGACTTTTACCAACAAGGGTCTCAGTGGAAGTATCTCACCGGCCATCGGGAAGATTAGCTCACTTATGGTGCTAAATCTTGCTAACAATAACATCACTGGTACTGTGCCTGAGGAAGTTGCCGCGTTGCCTTTGCTGACAGATGTCGATTTGTCAAACAACAATCTCTATGGGAAACTTCCTACCTTTGCTTCCAAGAGTGCAGTGGTGAAAACTGCTGGTAACCCTAACATAGGCAAGGATGCTCCTGCACCAGCGGCAGGATCAGGCGGTAGCAACCACAGTCCATCGGGGGGAGGCAGCAGCGGAAGCAGTGGTAACAATGGGGGCTCCTCTTCGTCTTCTGTTGGAGTCATTGCAGGCTCAGTGGCTGGTACAGTTGTTGGACTAGGCCTTGTTGCTGCATTAGGTTTCTATTGTTACAAGAGAAAGCAGAAGCCTTTCGGAAGGGTGCAGAGTCCACATGCCATGGTTATCCATCCATGGCACTCAGGTTCAGATGACATGGTTAAAATCACAGTTGCAGGGGGAAATGCTAATGGTGGTGCTCGCACAAGCGAGACATATAGCCAAGCGAGCAGTGGTCCACGGGACATCCATGTTGTTGAAAGTGGAAATATGGTCATTTCAATCCAAGTTCTCCGCAGTGTGACCAACAACTTCAGCGAGGAGAACATCCTTGGTCGAGGAGGGTTTGGCACTGTTTACAAGGGTGAGCTTCATGACGGCACAAAAATTGCTGTAAAGCGGATGGAGGCTGGTGTGATGGGTAACAAGGGGCTAAATGAGTTTAAATCAGAGATTGCTGTTTTGACCAAGGTCCGTCACCGGAACCTTGTCTCACTGCTGGGCTACTGCCTTGATGGCAATGAGAGGATTCTTGTGTATGAATACATGCCACAGGGAACACTGAGCCAACACCTGTTTGAGTGGTCAGAGAACAATTTGCAGCCATTGGAATGGAAAAAGCGACTTAGCATTGCACTTGATGTTGCAAGGGGTGTCGAGTACCTTCACAGCCTTGCCCAGCAGACCTTTATCCACAGAGACTTGAAGCCATCAAACATACTTCTTGGCGATGACATGAAGGCCAAGGTGGCAGACTTTGGATTGGTTAGGCTTGCACCAGCTGATGGGAAGTGTGTCTCTGTAGAGACGAGACTTGCTGGCACTTTTGGGTACCTTGCACCAGAGTATGCAGGTGATCATCCTATATTTCTTCTTTCCAAGTATATTGATTTTTTTTTTGTTCAGTTGAATTGACAAGCACATTACATCTAACCTACAGCTACCTGTAGTAATATCATTTAATGGTTAAACATTAATAGCTTCCTCCGAAATGACTATTCATTTCAATGACCAAGCAGTCAAGCATACATTTGAGCTATGGCATATACTGATATACATAATAGTATCATGAATACTTGCATATTACCATCTTTCCTCTAAAATGACTTTTTAGTTGTGAATAATGTATTATATGGTAAAAATCAGCTAACTTACTACTGTAATTTTTCTTCCCTGGTGCATGTGCACACCCTTATTATACTCTGGCATCGCCCCTGGTTGTGGCTTGTGACTTGCTTCTCGTACCTTCCATGAGAGATACTTTAGGTGCTCACTAAGAAATTTGTTTTCCAAATGTGATACCTGAAAAGATCTTTTAAATTTTGGTTGACCTTGCGATCAACTAGAATAAGTTTATTTGCGGAGTAAGCGCCATTTAAAATTGTAAATGTTCTTTCACCCCAAGCATTACTATCTATGGGTGGATTACCTATATTCAACATAAACTTAACGTTTGCGTGCTGGACCATTCCCTTGTACCATTAAGACATTTTCAATAGCCCAAGACCATCAATGGAGCTTTAATTGTACCTTTCACTTGTAACTATTGTTTTGCCCTTCATCTTCCTGTTAGGAAACAAGGTAACCTAAATTGTTAGCTATATCATCTTTCCTGCGTTGTACTAATTGATAATTTCAGCCATGCTCCTTTTTGAAAAGCGTGTTGATGAATTTAAATATGCCACTCACAACATCTGTCTAACAGAAATGAACATTTTTATGTGCAGTTACTGGACGTGTGACAACAAAAGCTGATGTCTTCAGCTTTGGTGTAATCTTGATGGAACTGATTACAGGACGCAGGGCACTTGATGAGACTCAGCCTGAAGACAGCATGCATTTAGTTACATGGTTTTGGAGAATGCAGCTCAACAAGGAAACATTCCGCAAAGCAATCGACCCTGTTATTGACCTTGATGAGGAGGCATATGCTAGTGTTTGTACTGTTTCAGAGCTTGCTGGTCACTGCTGCGCTAGGGAAGCACACCAGAGGCCTGACATGGGCCATGCTGTTAATGTTCTTTCTACCCTTTCGGAAGTTTGGAAACCAACCGACCCAGACTCTGATGACAGCTACGGTATCGACCTGAACATGACCCTGCCTCAGGCTCTGAAGAGATGGCAGGCATTTGAGGATAGCAGCCACTTTGACGGTGCAACCTCTTCATTTGTTGCAAGTTTGGATAACACTCAGACGAGCATCCCTACGAGGCCTCCTGGATTCGCGGAGTCGTTCACCTCTGCTGACGGAAGATAGACAGTTAGCTGCTACTGCTAGGGTGTGCAAATCCTTATGCTTCCGTTGAAATAGAAGGTTCAAGCGATCCTTGTGTTCATTCTTTGTCTCTTCACCCCCAATCTTTCTCTGTCTCTTTATTCGGCTCTGTACTGCTGTGTAGCTGCTCTTTGATCATGTATGCTGTGATATTGTCTCAGAATTGCCTGGAAGTTCGAAAAATTTGCTAACTGGCGATGTCATTTGCTAAGATTAAAGTAGAAGAATGCTAGGGTTGTTGGTTTGTATTGGATATTGACAATTTGCAAAAGAAGGTAATCCTGTATTCGTCGAAAAGTATGACCCTGGCCTGAAGTATTTCCATGTTCTTCTGAAGCAACGCCTCAGCTATGATCATTTCACTGGTACTTACTGTTATCAGTTATACCCTTTTTTTTCCCTCTGGGATGGCCATAAAGGTTCATGAGTCCATGACACTACCTGTAATAGTTCAATTATACGTCATGATCTGGTGTCTTATCTTTCCATGATCGTCGTTCAGAAAGATACCATTTCATGTGAGTCTAACCAGGTCAAGTATAGAGCTAACATGTTTTGGCTTTTGGTTACCTGGACATTGAAATGGCCAGGTGAGCGTCAAATCTCCAGAGCACAAGCTTCAGGTAATCAGCAGTGTTCATGTGAGGCCCCAAGTCCTATTGTGCTGCTGCACCTAATTCATGTGAGGCAGTTCAACTAAACTGGAGTTCTCATCACTAAACAACGCACCAGCTTCAGCTGTGCTCCGAAGCTTTTGTTTGCTCCAGACCGTGGATCCTGCAAAACAAAACCAGGGCGCTAACTGAACTCCCCACGCTAACAACCTGTCCACCGGTAGGAACCCGGGACAGACAGCGATGCACTGCTGATTTGCTGGAGCAGCGTCCGCTGCCCGCCTACTTGCCTGAAACGAAGGCAAAGACAACGGGGAGGAAAACGATGGGGCCTATGTGTATCAGCCTGTTCGGTTGACTGATTCGTATCGTTGCTAGTTGGTGAAGAAGTACTGCTGGCTGGTTTATGTGAGAGAAAAATACTGTTCTGACTAGAAATTTATGATTGTTTACGACAAGCCACAGTCAAACGAACAGGCTGTATATCTGGTGACAACGAGGCTGGAATCTGCGATCCAGTTGTCTGATCGTGACTCCAGTGCATGGCCCTGTTCCATTGGATTGGATTTATTTGTTTGTGAACGCACTCTTGCCGCCTGATATTCTTCTACTCGTATTTTTGGCGATGGCGCGGTCCATCCAGCCCTGTGCGCGGGCGTGTGGGGTGTGCGGTGTACTGTTGCGGCGCCTGGCGTACTGGCGTTTGGACTTTGTACAAACTACAGAGCCTTATCTTCAGGGGTAGCTTCCAAATTGTGTCCGTCTCAAACCCAGGGTGGTAATGCGCTGCTGCTGCAGCAACACTCCTAATTTTCGTTTCAAGAAGATGCACACGATACACGTCACTGGGTCTGGGTGGTATATTTCTGGACCTCCTTGACCAATTGGTGGCGCTCTGCAGCGCAAATCTGTGATCTCGACTATTCCATCTGGTTTGTCTGTGACCGGACGCGGACTCGCTGATCCGACACCGGCGTCTGTCGCGTGAGCCAGATTCGGTAGGCTGGCCTCGACCGTTCTGGGCGGGGACCATGCAATGCAAGCGCTGCCTGCCTGCGCTGGCGATGCAGGAAGAGTCGTTTCCCCGGTGGACCGGTCGTTAGATTTCCGTATTTTGTGTGTGCGCGCGCGAGCGCATTGGTGCTCGTAGGATTGCAACGACACGACACGACACGACGTTTTCGTTCTTGAACAAATGGCACAGCATTTCCGAGGGGAACCTAAGGGCGTCCTCAATGAGCAGGGCAAATCGCCAGCTTGCGTGGCGTGACGTAGAAATAAAGAAAAGCCAAAAAAGACCAGCCATGGAGGTGGGTCATGGGGCCGAGTGCTACAGTGGCCGGGTGTTACCGGGGTGTTTGCGAGCCTAGCTAGATGAACTCACTAGCGACGAGATTTCCTGCGCTCTCTCTCCTCCACATAGGCCTCCTAGCTCTGATTCCCTTGTTGGGGACGCCCGAAAGACGCGTATCGGGTTCTCTAAAACCTCCGTGGCCGGCTAACGGTGCGGCTGATCTTGCCAGCGCGATGAGATCGCGACAGCTCCAGCCGCGGCCGGTGCCATGGCCGGCCGGAGCAGGCGCTGCCGCTCGCCCGCTGGCCGCTGCTCGGGATGGAATCGCATCTGAGATCCGACGGCGAGAAACTGGCAGGAATACAGCCCGTCGTCAGGTGACTGGGCAGGGCACAGCTGCACAGGTCTGGGCGCGGTTGGGCGCGAAACCGCGAGGGCCCGACCGTGCGACCGACCGGCGGAGTTTGCGCTGTAGACTCGCGCGTGCGCAGCGCCCGCGGTGGCCCGTGACCGCCAGCCAGGGACGTCGTGTGGACCGCACCGCGCGGACCCTTCCCTTTCCAGGCTCGCCGAAACCGAACGAAAAGATGGAGCCAGGCGAACCAAGCCACCCAGGCCGGGGCCCGGCGGCCGGCGTCGGGCGTCGGCTTTGCCTTCGCGTCCCCGTTTTGCTCTCCGGCACAACAGTTAACAGTTGCGTTCTTGCGGCACCGTCGTGCGCGCTCGGCGCTCCCTGGCCCCTACGACTTGGCAATGGTTGGCGCCCCCCAGTCTCTCGTGGTGTGAGTCCTCGGGCAGGTGGCGTCGCGTCTGTCGCCCGAAAGGGCTGGCTGGCGCGAACTGCTTACGCTTTAGCGCGTTGAGCCGGTGACCGGTGACCGCTCGCGCTGCCCTGGCCCGCGACCCTGCCGTGTCGCGCTGTGCATGGCGTGGCGTGACCGTTGCGTCTGCCAGTCCGCGTCCGCGTCAAGCACGCAGGTGGGCTCTAGGTTGATCCGATACATCATCGTCGACTGGATCAGGTCGAATGTCCCACGGCCTGTTCGTTTGGCGGTGGCTTGTCGTAAACGATCGTAAATTTCTAGTATTTTTCTCTTACACAAACCAGCCAGCAGTACTTCTTCATGAACCAGTAATTATACGAACAAGCCAACCGAACAGGCTGCTACTCGCTGGTCGCTGCAGTGTACGTACAGGCTAGCTGGCCGGCGTAAAGGGACGCTGTCACTCTCCTCGTCTTCTCGGGCTTGGTACAGCTGCTAGCTGGAGTGGCGTAGAACTGCAGCAGAAGAGGGCTACTATGCGACGATGGATCGCCAAGGCCGCTGGCCGCTGGGGCTATCCCTTGCATGTTGCAATTGGATAAGGCTGCGTGCCTGCGTCAGGCCATCCAGCCGCTTCAGTCGATACTCGATTCGGCAAACCGGCGTTGCATTTTACTCGAACAATTGGGCCACAGGGAATACCAAGCAACTTGATTCTGGTTAGTGAATCGTTTTAGTTTTGAGAAAGCGACCACAAAACCCGACGAGGTCAAGCTTCTGTAGATACTGAAACTGATCCTTTCGTGCCAAGATTTTCCTTTGACGAGACGGCAACGTCATAAGTTTCACATTTTTTTCTGTATTTATTTTGGTAACTTTATCAATCTCAACATTTGTTAGCTTAATCTTTTAGAGATGCTCGTAGGAAAAAGTTTTGTGTGTGTCTACGTAAGTCGTAAAAAAAATTGGTGCTATTGTCTAATTGCATATTATTATGTAGACCACCGGACAAAAAAAAAGGGAAAACCACACACGTCGTAGCCTTCTTGATCATGCCGTGTTATTCTAACTGGGCTTTTCTTTTAGGTATGGGTGTCTGTCTTATTGGGCCAGTTTATGCCGGAGTTGCTGGGTTCATTCGGCCCGAGCTGTGCAACTGACGGTTGTGCCCGTAAATAGCCTTCCCAAAAAAAAATCGGGGACAGTAAATTCGGTGTACGATATGTCGCAATCCCAAGTGCGACTGTAATAATGCATATAAGTTGCACCCTCTTCTAAATATTTATTATTTTTTCTACAAGTAGAACATCCTTCTGACCTTCTCTATATGGAATTCTTTCTACAGCAAAACATCAATATATATGCCGTCGAAACAAGTGGGTAAATTTTTCATTCTGAGACTGAACACAACGATGATTGAGAGGTTTTTATGTGAGAAAAAGGCTTACCACAGCTTCAACACTATTGTTGACGATCCTCAGAATCACTTCCCTATTGATTTTTTGAACTCAATAACTCCAAATGGCCTCCCCCGCATGAGCTGAAGCTAAAAATCAATTGTCCTGTGATTCTTCTCCGCAACCTAGATCCTAACAACGGATTGTGCAATGGAACAAGGCTTATGATCATAGCATTGCAAGACAATACAATTGATATCGAGATCGTTGGTGGACAGCATGCGTAGAAAAGGGTTTTCATACCAAGGCTCTCATTGTCTTATATTTCTCTTCCTTTCAAGTTCAAGAGAAAACAATTCCCAGTACGGTTAAGTTTTGCCATGACTATAAATAAATCGCAGAGACAAACCATCCCTAATGTTGAGATCTACCTTTCAGAACTCGTGTCCTCGCATGAACAACTCTATGTTGGTTTATCAAGGGGAGTGTCAAGATCAACAACAAGAATTTTGGCTAAACCAAAAGAGGAGTTGGATCCTACAGGGAAGAGCACCAATAATATTGTAAAGACATCCTAAACTGATGATAAACGGTGGGTATATTCAAACCATTTTATCAGTCCTCATATAAATATATATTATTGGGCAGGTGCTTAATTTTTTATATATTATTGGGCATGTTGGTAAACCATTTTATTCACTATGCATATTCATCTAAAATTTATTATTTTCAGCTGCAATGGAGGGGCCACTCAGGATTGTCGGGCACACTTCAATTTCCTCAGAGGTCAACACTGACTTTGTCATTAACTTGATGCCTGAAATGCCAAAGTTGAGCGAGCGCACTTCAATTTCCAAGTCATGTTTAAGGAATTAAACAGAATATAACTTAGATGGTTAATGCGATAAATAACTTTATTATGCCTTCTTATGAAAAGTGTTTCCCGGATTATATACATGCTCAAATACAATTGTGTAAAAGTTAAACTATGAAAAAAAATTATTGTTCGTTTGTTTTTATGTATATCTCCAAGATAAAGCCATGACGTTAGCACGGCGGATTCAGTGACACAACGTAACTTTCCCACCTCCATCCACCATTCAATACAGATCCAACGGCCGACAAGCAATCCAGCGTAAAGTATCAGTATTTTATAGGAAAGCATAGAGCAGAGGCCCCGCGCCGGCTTCTTCACGTGCCGCCGCGCCGCATTGACGTCGTACACCGCCGCGCCGTCCTCGGCGGGGCTTGCCTGCATCAGCGCTCGCGTGTCACTGTGCCGCCGCGCCATGCTCCCATGGGCTCGCCCACGTTGGTACGGCATGCGACCAGCGTGCGAGGCCATCGCGGAGGGCTGCACGGCGAGCGGCTACCGGCGCGGACACCACGTGCGCGGCCGGGGTGGTGAGCTCGCGGCCAGCGTTGTGGGCATGTTTGGTTGGAAGCCTGGATACTTGCCTGGAGAAAAGTGTTGCCTGAGAGTTGTCTGGAATTCTAAGAGAATCTGTCTGGTTAGGCAAGTTGAGAGTTATTCGTTTGGTTAGATGCCTGGCCTGAGAAAGCTAATGAATAGAGATCATGTGTTTTCTTCTCCGCTGGAGAGGTAATTAATTCATTTTCTTAATTAATAATACGTCAAATATACAAAAAAACATACGGTGATAAAATAAAAACAGATAAGTGAGTTTTCTTAATTTATAATATGCTTAAATTAATGTGTTTTTTATTTATCTTTGTATAGTTAACATGCATTTTTATAATCTGATTAACTAAAATATATAATTTAGTAAATTGTTGCCATGTGTCTAATATTAGATAATCACGTTTAATAAGATTAAATAGGAAATATATTGATAAATTATGTCTTTTTAGTATAAATCATTGCTTTTATAAATAAATAATATAAAAATAAAAAATAATTTTATTATTATACTTGACAACTATTTACACATATAATTAAGGGACGGATATTATAAGGAAACATGGGAATGTGTTTCGGTCACACCTTTATATCTTGATGGTGAGACAAAAAAAAACAAAATTAAATGACTACAGCAAATAAAAAACAAGACAAAAAGTGCATTACCGTATTGATTTAGCCCAGGCAGCAGCGTGCTGTTGCGAGGCGGTCATTTTCGGTGGCCTGGTAGAGGGTGCCTCGCCTGGCCCAGACACGTTTCCAGGGCTCCATCCAAATGCACTCCAGGCAGCATCCAGGCAGCTGTTTGCCTAGGCAAAATGAGTCCAGGGTGCAAACCAAACAAGCCCTGTGTGCGTGCACGGCCCAGCCAGCGCGGAGGGCGGCGTGGGCACAGGGCGCGGCGATCGGGCGGCCGGCACGGGATACGGCGGGCGTGCGCGGTTGGTGCGAAGGTTGGCACGGCAAAGGGGGCGGCCAGCGCGGCGACGATGGGTCTCCTTCCGAGCGGAGCGGTGCCTCATGTGGGACTTCTGGCCCCTCCGGGGAGGCGCGGATAGCAACTAGGTGCAGCAGAACTGCAGTGTGGCAAGTTGCGATGCCATGCTCTACAATGCTCCTAAGTCCTACAGCATGGCCTCTGCCATGCTCTGCTATGCTCCTAAGTCCTACATCATGGCCTCCTCACTGATGTCCCTGTCCAGGACGACAGCGGCTCAATAGGAGAAATCAAGCAATTTTGCACAATTTGTCGTCAATTTGTATTTGGGAGAAATCAAGCAACCAAGTGCGGTGGATTTTTGGGTCGAAACAAAATATGAAGTTGGAGTCTCCACTGCCATTAATGGCGTGAATGTGTTTGCGAGCAGCGCGTAGCTGGTCGTCGCCGGGAGATAGGCATGCGAGGTAGCCAGCAGCCGTGGCCGGAGAGGAACCGCGAGTGAGGAGAAGCAGAGGCCTTGTTCTAGCGAGTGGTATGGTCTGGCACTGGAGACGGTGGCGGCACTTCATTGACGCGGCACTGAGCCCCAACGAGCGGCGGCAGCCCGGCCCTCCACCCCCTCCGGCACGTAGTCCAAGCGTGTGTACCTTGAACACCGACGAGGATCTTGAGGGCATTGAAGAAGCGTGTCTGCGGGCGTGAGGGCGAGCTCCTGTAGCGCTGCACCTTCGTCTTGTCCTTAGCGAACAGGAGGAACGCGCCGCCATTGCGCTATCTGGCGGCGTCCTGCTGCGTGCAGAGCGTGTCGATCGGCAACATGTGCTCGGAGCTCTCCTTCGTCGTCTGGCGGCGTAGCAGCGGCGTGGGCAAGCCCCGGGAGCGCGGCGCTATAGCGCGCAAGGCCGACGCGGGCAAGCCCTGCCGCGGGAGAGCAGTGCAGCGGCACGGTATGGCAGCGCGCGAGGGCAACGTGGGTGCCGGGCCGGTGTGGGAAGGCAGCGAGGCGAGGCTCCGGAGTGCTGGGGCAGCACAGGAGGGCGACGAGGCTCTGCATCGGAGTTTCGGCCGGCCGGAGCGGTGCGGGATGGCGGCGAGGCGTGGCTCCGGAGTGCTGGGGCGGTGCAGGAGGGCGACGAGGCTCTGCATCGGAGGTCCGGCCGGCCGGGGCGGCGCCGGATGGCGGCGAGGCGCGGCGCCGTAGTGGCGACGTGGCGAGGCGAGACGCGGCTCTGAAGTGCCGAGGCAGCGAAGCATCTTCAGGCTAGCAGTCTCTGACAGATGGCCCCAAGGCCTGAGACAAGCCTTCGGATCTGATTTGGACGGCAAGGATGGAGAAAGTTACAACGTGACTTTACAGAGGAAAGTCACTGAATCTCAGTCCGTCGCATATGTGACATACAGCATTCGCGGTTAAAGCGACTTCTTTTAAAAAAAAATAAAGTTATAATAATTTTGAGAGTTGGGATGGAAAGAGTATTGGTATTTGGTGTGATAATTGGGTGCCTAGATAGCAAACTGATCCTAGCTTGGCTTATTGGGTTCTCTTTGATGAAACGTGCACATATGGTTTTAGAGATTGCTATTGTACTCCCAAAGTAACTTTGAACCGTTGATCTAAATGTTGACTACTACGTATTACGTCTTAGGAGATAATATAAAAAAATATTTATGTATTTCATATTTTATAAAGTAGACAAAACAGTAGACAAAATATCTTGTAATTGGATCTATTATATCTATTGATTAGATGTAAGGTCCATAAGTGATTGTTTGAACATGTGTTTCTAGTGGATTGAACTTGACATTATAACGAGCTTTTAATTTTTTAAATGCACTTTTTGTGTGGTAATTTCAAAAGTATACCTTGTATGCGCCGAATAAACAAAAATATATAGTGCCTTTTCATTCTCAAACGGCTTTCAAAAATTATTCTTCTGGAAAAAAGACTTTTTGGTTACCTTGTAATACAATTTTATATTAAAAAATAAAATTAGATTTTTGATAAGCCAACAAGTATTTCCCATTTCTTGGTTAACTTGTTTGGCATCAAAAATGTTTTCCAAAATTCCAAAAAACCATCTAAATTTATTTGGGAAGTAGTATTTTGGCATATGATTTTTTTAGCATACATGCTCGAGTAAAATGCAAATTTTCTTAACGAAAGGCATGCTAAAATGGCTTTGTTTTGAAATTTGTAGAGACATGTCATGATTTTTTAATCTTATTTCAAATTCTTTAAATATAATTTCAAAATAAAACCTAATTGCGAGCTTGCCCTTAACTAAGGAACTTTGAATTTCACTTGACCACATATATAAAAATACTAATTTTTGAACCATGCATTTAGATGATTTTTTCTAGTTTTTTTTTGGAATAAATTGGGGCTAAATAGCTTAAATGAAAAATCAAATATAGAATTCTAGCAAGCATTTTAATTTTAACTTTGCAAAAGTTATGATGCAAGGTATAAATAATTGGGTCATACTTGATTTTTAGCATCTATGAAAAATAACTAAAAGATGTTTTAGGCCCCTATGTGCTCTTGGGTTTGGGTCAAATAAACATTCAGTTATATGCACTCACGGAACCAGGGGGCTAGCAGGGGACGTCCCCCCACCCAAAAAAAAAATAATTGAATTTTTAAATACATTTATAATGTTTCAATGCACATCATATTTTGCCCATTTTTACTCATCTTTTACGATAACATTGTGAGTTTTTCTTATAAATACTAACTACATATGTAAAGCATTGAAAAAATTATTAAAACATACACTTATTCTATATATTCATCACACTTATATGGTGTCATCATGTTTGTCCAGACCCTCTTAATCAAAGCTGCTGCCGCTGGTTATATGGCACATGCGTATAGATGATTGGAAGTGTGTTGGAGATGTCCGGCACGGCCTTTGGTAAGATGGTAGAACAAGGTCGTGCCAGTGAACTTCGACAAGCCATTCTCGTCTGGGTAAAGTACACATGCATGGTAAGGACAGTTATACGGTGTCATCATGTTTGTCCATACCCTCTTAACCAAGAGACCGAGCTTCAGCTAGGATGGCAAAGGCTTGCGGTGGGCAGCCTGCCCACCAGGGTTCGAACCCTGGTGCTCACCGGGATTTATTCTCAAAAATTTGGAGCCTCTCTCGCGTGGAGCCATAAGAGGATTGCGACGCGCTCATCGCCTATGAAATCAGTGCATTTCGGTGATCTCAAGAAGGACGCAGTCTTCAAGATCTAAGTGTAGTTATATATTTGTTTGTACACGGGTGGTGCGAGTAGTGGGTGTGCGTGTGTACGAACAGATGTTACTACTGTACCTAGATGAGAGGCACAAAATAAAAAGATCCCCTTAACCAAAGTTGTTGGTTTCGTCACTGGTTATATGGCACATGTGTATAGATGATTGGAAGTGTGTTGGAGATGTCCCGCACAGCCTTTGGCAGGATGGTGGAACAAGGCCGTGCCAATGAACTTCAAGAAGCCGTTCTCATCCCAGTAAAGTACACATCCATGGTAAGGACACTCACAATGCAGGCATGGTAAGGACACTCATAGTACAGAAACCAATATTGTTTCTATGTGCAATAATTAATGTCACCTAAACATTTTGCTGATGTAGCGAGCGATTTAATGAGGAGACAGAACAAAATGATTTCTTAATAAGAAATAGGCTTGAGCATTTTGCAGGTCGGGTCAGGTTCGGGCTGGGCCGAAAAATGGCCGGTTATTTTAAGCCAAAATAATCCCGTCCATGACCGTTCCATTGGACGAGTCGAGTTGGGTCCGGGCTTGGGTGTGCCCCCCAGAGTTTAGTGTAAAATAGCTAAAATAAATATTTCTGGCCAGGCTCGGGCCAAGAAATTTTTTTTGGACAGCGAGATCTGTGCCCAAGCCCTATCCACTAAGGTCCGTGGGCGGGCCAAAACCCAATGGGCTCGGGCCAACCCACGGGCCGCACCTAATTTGCTCAGGTCTAATAAGAAACTATGTCTACACGAGAACATGACATGAATAGATGTGTTAGGTAGATGAGAGAGAAATAAGACATGTGACTAGACAAATAAATATTATTCTATATAAAAACTATCTTTTAGGAACATAATTTCTATATGTAGTATCAATATAAATTAATAAACATAGAAACTATCTTTAGTTCTTAGTATTAGGGATTGCCCTAAGTAGTTTTATGCCCCAGGTAGAACATGTCAGCATGCATTCTTTGTTCCATGGCTATTATTCTATCTCCTACCCTATCTACATGCATGCAAGGTTGACTGCTTTTTTTATGCACAGGGGTGACTGCTTTTACTTGCCCATTAGGGCACCACTAATGGAGGCTAACACTCTTAGTGGTTCTAGTACAAATAAAATAATCCACATAGACTAGAAAATATTGACACTATTAGGCCATGTTTGTTTCCATGGGAATAGGGACTAGAAACTATTTTTTAGTCCCTTTTAACCAAACATGAAAGACTAAAACGAGGACTAGAGACGGATTAGAGACTAAAAGGCAGAAGTCCCTTGGGGTGAGGCTTATTGGGACTTATGGGGCCAAATTGACACCCCATGCCCGTCTTCGGTCCCCACCCCTTAGGGTAAGGGTATTTTAGTCTTTATTCAGCAGCTTTAATGCCCTTTAGTCCCCTCTAGTCCATTCAAACAAACACTATTAGGGATTACTATTTAGTTCCTATTTTAGTCTCTAGTCCTAGGACTAGAGAAACAAACAGGCCCTTATTCACACAATGCAAACTATCACTACTTGTGGTTTGTCCACAAACTTTTTGTTTTTATCATGCCTCACTTTTATTTCATCTCCCTCTTCTTTTTAGTATGCACCACCTTCTCTCTCCCGAAGCATATATATATAGCTTCTGCAAGTTACTATGACAAATATAGAGCACGTACTTTTTTATCCGATCCTACATGATCCTTGAGGCCACTAGTAAAAAAAGTTGCATTGGGGAAGGCCTACCCGAGATGACGTTTCTGGCTTTCCGCATGCACCCACGCGGCACCAGCCATGACTTCGCTATCACCGCACGTTCATTGAGGCCAAGGGCGGATCCAGCGTGAGGGCTGTGGGGGCTCAAGCCCCCTATCAGTGCTCCTACAATTTAATTATGCATCCACCCCTGATCGAGGGAATGGCTATCGGAAAAATGGTCATCGTGGAGGCCAAGAACAAGGGTGTGGACTACTGGCATGACCGCACGAGATGACGAGATGGAGTGCACACGTATTAGCACCACCAGTCATGACTTCGCTATCACCGCACGTTCATTGAGGCCAAGGGCGGATCCAGCGTGAGGGCTGTGGGGGCTCAAGCCCCCCTATCAGTGTTCCTACAATTTAATTATGCATCCACCCCTGATCGAGGGAATGGCTATCGGCAAAATGGTCACCATGGAGGCCAAGAACAAGGGTGTGGACTACTGGCATGACCGCACGAGATGACGAGATGGAGTGCACACGTATTAGTCCCGGTCCGGGACTATGCAACCAGGACTAAAGGTCTTGATTTTAGGTCAAAAAAAAGATGTGGTTGTGGAGATTTGAACTAAAGATCTCCCACTCCAGCCCTTGTGCGCGTTGCCATCTCAACTCCCACTACACATCTAACTTAGATAAGATATGTTGTCCTTTTAAATTCACTCTGGAGGCACCTTTAGTCTAGGTTTGAGACACAAACCGGGACTAAAGGTACCTTTAGTTCGGGTTTGGGTCTCAAACCGAGACTAAAAGTCATACTTTTTATCCGGGTTCGTGTTTCAAACCAGGACTAAAACTTCTAGCGCTGACACGTCTCGATAACCATTACAAACCGGGACTAAATTAGTCCCAGTCTGTATCACAAACCGTGACTAAAGGTCCTATATCTCCTTTAGTCTCGATTTGCAATTTGGAACCAAGACTAAATATTTTTTAGCCATCGACGGAAAGTCGTTTCTCTACTATAGATCAATCTGTACCTAAAGAATTTAATTAATCGTAACCAGCAACACTCTTTTTCCTTGCAAAAAAGAGAACTATTCCTCTAAGTTAATTTGACTCTCACTACACCATAATTGGTAATCGTTGTCGGTTTCTTTGGACCCAGCAGTGATAGAGTATTACTGTCGGTCTATAGTTTTAACCAATAGTGATAGTTCATATATCACTGTCGGTTCGTGGCTTCAATCGGTAATGACAGGCACACAACATATCACTGTCGGATGAAGCTACACTTGAACCGCCAGTGATAGGCTGCTTTGCAAAAAAATCATGACCTTTTCATATTGGATCAGGTGACGATAGGATTTATATCAAAATTGTAGAGTTTAAAGAGATCTGCAACTTTGTAGTTAACAACTTTTTAATTTGAGATGGTTTAGACTGTCTCCAACAACGAAAGCCTAAACGCGACACCTATTCCACGGTTTGGGTCACGCACAGGGAAAGGGTCACAGACCCAAAACTTGCCAACTCCAACAGCCAAGAGCGCCGAAAACATAATGGCGTCGTCCACGGCCTCGCTCACCCCTGCGGTCGCTCTGCTAGAGTGGCTGGGCCTTCGCGTCGCGCTCACCGACGACCACCAGGCCGTACCGCCGATGATGCCCACGCTACCACTCCCGGGCCTCCTCCCGCTACGCTGCGCCGAGCTCTGGATGGACGACGGAGATGGAGGCGGGAACAGGGACGGATGACCCTACGCTGAGCTCTGATGGGCACATACCCCGTCGCGCCCTCCTCACTGGCGCCCGACATCTTGCTCCATGACTGGTCGCCCGTAACCCTACCGCGCTCAGCCGTGTCGTCGCCGCAAGATGGGATGGCGACCTCCCCTTCCTCTTCAAGGCCTGTGACGTCGCCTCCGCCATTCCCCTTACTTATCCCGTGCCCCGCCTAGCCACGCCCACGCCCCGTTGCGGTCCCGTCTGGCCACACCGGCCGCTCCCCGTCGCGGGTCCACCTCACCGTCGTCGCCCGCAGGCAGCGCGCCTCCCTCATCTCACGCCTGCGAGCGGGCAAGGCACCTGGCCATGGTGGCCCTCCCCCACCCCTGCGGCGCCCTCACCACCCCGACGGTGGCCCTTCCCCACCTCGACGCGCCTGCTCAGGCGGCGGCGAGGGCCGAGATTACGCCAGCCAGCAGCAGCTCGCGCCCACCGGCCCTAGGGACTTCCTGCTCAAGCGCTCCCGTGGCCGCGGCTTCTGGAGCAGGCGCGACCGGCGGTGGGACCTCCCGCGACCGCGGCTTCTGGAGCAAGCGCGGGTCGTCCCCGTTCGGCAGCGGTGGGGGCGCGGCGTGGATCTAGGGCCGCCCGTGTCTTCTCCTTCCGGTCGTACCGCGGTGGCGGCGGCGCGGCGTGCAACCCGACGTTAGAGCAGGTTCTTCATGTCACGTGCCCCCCTCGATGTTGGCCGCGGCGAGGCGGAGCAGCCACGTGGCTGCCGCGTTGAGCCGGCTCCGGTCGTGGTGGTGGGCCTGGCATTGCGTGGAGACGCAAAGAGACGGAAAGATGACGCTTATTTACGTTCCGCGTCGCCTCGGACGCAAAATGGGTCATGTGATTGCCTACTCCGTTGGAGCGTGTCTTTTTGCCGCTAAAACACTGTGCACCACGCATTTGAGTATGGGCCGCGTTATGCATACGCTGTTGGAGATAGTCTTACAAGTCTAAATATTTAGTATAAGCTCTTGAATCAGATTTGTGATGATTAACAATGTTAAGTGGAGACAATGTCATCATCAGAGTTGCAATACTCGACGAAATCTATAACTTTGCATTTAACAACTTCTTTATTTGAGATTGTTTGAAGTGTCAAATATACAAAATAAGATTCAATTTTGTGCAGTTAAAGAATAACACCAGCTGTACGGACACATATGTTGTGTATCTCAGCTGGTATGGGTGCTTAAGAAACGTCTGAGGTCTTGAGTTTGAATATAAACAACACACATTTTCTAGGTTTTTACCACTTTGAAGTAAATACCAGGTCCCACCTACACAAGCAAATTATTGATAAAACTCCAAAATAGCTTTTTGGTTTGACTCAATCCTCTTCTCCTTAGTATTCAGGAAAGACAAGAAACATCAGGGGAAAAACATTAGCTAAAATTTCTTAGATTTGAACCCATAGTTGATGATAGAACTAAAACAAATAACTTTTGTTTTTCTACTCATGCGAGCCCATGTCCTTTCTTTTTTATCAATTGCTAATTTGGACCTTCCGCCCCGATATGATATTATAGTCCTAGTGTATATTTTTTTGCAATCGGGTATATACCCGTATTTCATTAAGGAGAAGAAAATTGTACACGACAAGATTCGACGATTCCACGCCCGCTGGCAAGACAATAGCATGTAGGACCAACCATGAGAGTCGACAAGCTAGAGCTAGAGCTAGAGCCTAGCAGGGTGGGCGTTCGGTTATCGGTTCGGTTTTGGTTTCGGTTCCCTCAGTTATGGATGAAATTCGGTTTCTAGAAAATGGGAACCGATCGGTTCTAAAAAAATTTTAGGAGCCGAGCATTTCAATTCTCGGTTATTTCGGTTCGGTTCCGGTTCTAACCGAATTTTTTCAACAAAGGTTAATACAAAAAAATATGCAGGTTTTAAAGTAAATTTAGGCAACACCACCTCTATTTTAGATAATAATAATTGATAAGAGAACAATAGCAATATAGTAACACAAATACATAGCAATTCAGTATGAGACGTCACACAAAAATTAAACATTGTCTTACAAAATAATAGTAAGTGAAGTACAATTCATGAATTTCGGTTCTTTCGGTTATCCAAGAGTAGGAACCGAATTTTTCTCGGTTATTTCGGTTCCTCAAAATTTGGAACCGAATAAGGAACCGATTTTTTCGGTTTCAGTTCCGGTTCTAGTTCTTTCGTTTTAGTTTCTCGATTTTGGTTAATTATGCCCACCCTGAGCTACAATTACATACAAACGACTATGCGACAATAGATTTTGCCGCCGTGGATACAACAGGGCAAAGTGTTGGGATCGCTTGCCCTACTCCGTCACCGGGTGTCCCGGTGTATATAGAAATTTCCTTATGGTCTAATTTCAAGCTGTAGTAAATACCATGACTTAGTAATATTTGATTTTTCATAATTCGGTATATTCCATTTATTATAAACAATTCTCCATCACCGGCGATTATGCACTGCGGAAGCCGAATCCGGCAGTGATACACTATGTATATAAATATAGTGTATATCTAAGTACATAATATATAAAAATTATATATCTAAACAATCAAAATATTTTTATAATTTGCAATGAAGAGATTAGAAAATTAGAAACCAGAGCTATCTTATATTTTCAAGGCAAATAATGCCTTCAACGGCTTTCCTTTAAGACTATATACGGAACTGGAACGCCTCGCACTTCTTCATGTCAAACTTCCTCGAAGCTCTAGTTAAGCAGTCCATCAAATGCCAATCTCGTAATTTCTTTTGCAAAGGTTCGTTCTCCTAATTTTAAGAGTACCAGTAGTAAAGCGGTCTCCATGCTAGAAATTATGTCTAGTTTCTACGTTTTTTAAATTATACACACTACACATCTAAATATATTTTCAATGGCTAGTTTAAAATAACTTTTATCCACATGTCTCTTCTCCTTAGAGCATAAGGGTAATAAAACATCCCCTTGCTGGCTATATAAAAACTTACAACTAATCTATTAGTCCACTCGTATAGTTGTTAACTCATCTATAGTCTTTCTCTCACAAAGTTTTTTTTTGTTCATGAGCATTTAGTACAACCATTTACTATACTTGCTCTTATTATCTCACTCATCACATCTCTTCGAACCTTGGTGTTCATGTAGATATAGTTTTTTTTTCTATAAGAAACTATTTCCTCATCTATCTTCTCTAATTTCAATATCACATTGGTCCTGTTCGTTTGGCTTATCAGCCGTATTTTTTCAGCAAACGAACAATATTTTTCTCTCACAATAAATCAGTCAACGGTACTTTCAGCCATGACTTATCAGTCAAACGAACATGGCAATTACCATTTTGCTTAGTTAATACTTTAATTAATAATCATAGAAACCATTTATATCATTTATGGTGTGTTTGATTTGTTGAAATCACCTTATGCTTCATGAAGTGTTGTATCATGAATTGATCCCATAAATTTTAGTGAAATCAACCTAATTATAGGTTATGCAAAATCAGATGGTAATAAATCAACTCATTCAACTAAATAAAAATTTGAGAAATGAGAAGAAAATAAACGACCTTATTCTTGGACCAAACACACCTGGATTGAGGGAGCCCTCTGCTTCGACTGCATCCGTCCCTCCCAACTGCCAGTGTCAGACAAACCGGTCACGCCCTCGTTTAGTTTGCCCGAATCGGCGGCGGCAAATTCTCTCCGCCATGTATCATTTCGTTTATATTTGGTAATAATTATTCAATCGTTGACTAATTAGGCTCAAAACGTTCGTCTCGCAAAGTACAACCAAACTATGTAATTAGTTTTTGATTTCGTCAACATTTAGTACTCCGTACATGTACCGTAAGTTTGATGTGACGGAAAATCTTTTTTTTGCATAGTGTCAAAGTTTGGATTTTGATGGAACTAAACACCCCCAGGTACTACGGCTGTGTTCGGCTGGCCAATTTGGCTACAATTCGGAGCAGTGTTTTTCTCTCACAATATTTTAAAATAAATAACTTTTTTTAGCATGAACAGTAAAAATTTAAATCCAGCCCCGAACACTGCCTACAATGCATCTGAACACTGGCCCGGAAGCCTAATAGAGCCACGTCCTCCCAAAAAAAATTTGACCTCGCTCCCGCTGCGTCTCGATCGCGGGGCCAACGTAACGGGCCCCTCTTCCTATCCCCAATCAGCTATCACCTGCCTGTCCTCACAAAAAAATATTTCCCACACGTCGGCGACCACGCCACTGTTGTTTAGCCGTTGACCTGCGGGACCCGTGACCACAGGCCCGTCCCCAGCCAGGTAGGTCCTACATGTCATTGGAGCATAGCCTCAGGGGGCAGCGGAGGGCACGGCTTGCTCCGCGAGGTCACGGGCGAACGCGTGGAAAGCGACCGTCGTGGGTCCGGCGCGTCAGCGGCGCGAGCATTTGGGTCGTGGAGCTCGGCGCGCGGCTGCGGCACCGCTCGCACCGTCACTCGCACGCCACAAATTACGGGAAGGCCCCTGCCGCCGCGAACCAAAACCCCAGCGCCCGTAGCAGGAGACGACCGCTCTAAGCAATGCCGTCCACGCGCGCGCTCCGGCAGTTCGACCCGCGACGGTCGCCGCCGCCACGACAGAACTCGCAGGCGGCGGCGGCCGCGAAGGAGGAGGAGGCGAGCCCGTGGCTGCCGCCCTCATCCTCCACCTCGTCGTCTTCCTCCTCGGCCTCCGCGCTCTTCAAGCACTCCGCCGCCTTGTCGGCGGCTGGGCCGAGGGGCGGATCGGGGACGCGCGTGTACCCGCTGCGGGACTTCCCGGGCGGGGACGCGGCCGCGCTCGGCGGCGCGTTCCGGGACAACGTGCGGTGGCTCCTGAAGCAGTGGAGCTGCGCACCGGGTTCCTGGTCGGCGTGGCGCGCGCTGCTCTCGGACGAGCGCACGGGCACTTTAGTCCCCATCGTCGCCGTGGAGGAGCTCGCCGCGGCGTCGCCCTCGCCGCTCTGCGATCTCTGTCGCTGCGCTGGTGAGTTGGCTTCGCTTTCCGGGGCCTTCATCGCGTATTTGGGCGCAGCACGCGCTTCTTTCGTTCATGGGGTTTTGAATGTTTGATGGATGCGCTGATTAGGTTTTAGTCGTGAGTTATTCCCGACTTTTGCTGATTTGGATGTGTGGATTAGTAGAACTGTTGTTACAAATGCTCTGTCTCTGTGTGATTTGGGCTTCGTGACCGTAGGGAAGATTCTTGGGAGATATTTTTCAGTAATAATTACTTGCAATTATCGTTCCTAACTGTTGAGAAATGCGCTGAATGAGCGATAAACTACTCCTAATTCTGATTACATACAACGTTGGGTGAATAATAGGAATTGCATTTCTGTTCAACATTCTTGCACTTATGACCCGTTATTTTCCTGTGCACATTGCCAGGAATTGACTACTCCATGTTGCTTGTTTCAAAAAATTTTAAATCACTTCCGAAAATACCAGTGCGGTTATAATGGTGGCCCCTATCCTCTTAAAGTTTCTTTCTTCTTCTGGAAAAGATGTTGTTTCGTGCATTGATTCACATCCTAGTTCTGTAAATGCCAACTCAGCAATGGTCGAAATAAGTGCATGATCTGGACCGCAATTTCAGGTTGGAGCCACCACTGGGTGTCAAAGCGGAAGTACCATTTCATCATTCCGGCAGTGGTCGAGTGGGACCAGCCAATCAGGGCTGATGCGTTGCTTGGGCACACCGATCACCTCCTACATGGTCTGATCCATAGTAATGGCTTTGGTCACCTTGTCACTCTCCATGGTCGTGATGGTGGCTCCACTTTCCTCTCAGGCTGCCAGATCATGGATATATGGGATCAGCTTTGTGCAGCTCTCCGTGTAAGGTAACAACAATATACTCTTTCTTCCCTGTTCAGAAATACTCTTCAGTTAAGTACCTGTTAGCTAGTTGTGCTTTAAGTACCCCAGCAAATTCTGAACTTTGGTAACTTTATGAAGGCTGTAAACTCAAGAAAGATAACCCACCTTGTTTCTATCTTCTGAGCTTTGGAAGGTTTCTGTGCAGAGCCGTCTCTGTTGTCGACTTGACCCAGAAGCACTCTGTGGACCTCCGCCTCCTGCTTGGAGTGGCACAAGGCAAGACATGGTTCACTCGCTGGGGGTACTGCCTTGCCAAGGGTTGTTTCAGCGTGTCTAGGTCCACTTATGATGCTGCACTTGAAGCCCTTGCTACCCTGCCTGTTGATTGTCTCCGTAGTCGTCATGTCCGTCGTGTGGTCACCATCTACCGCCGCCTCTCCAACAAACCTCTGGCTACAGTCCGTGAGTTCCTCCTCTGCCTCCTTGATTGGAAGCACCTTGAGGCCCCGCTTTCTCCTCCCGTGAAGACATCCCCACGGCTGATGTTCTTGCTGCCAAAGTCATGTATGGTGAAGAGGCTCAGGCAGCCATACCAACGCTTTGAGGACGTAGTTGACCTGCTTGAGTGTCGGTGGTCAAAGAAGCGTCTGCTTAGTGCTGCAGAGGTTGTTGTTGAAAAGCTGCGGGAGCATGCCGATGGCACAAGGATAACACGGCAGGCAGTGCGAGATGCTGCCAGGGGTGCCATCGGTGACACTGGTCTCCTGGACTTCGTCATCAAGTCCCTCAATGACACTGTTGTTGGTAACCACATTGTGCGCCGCGTGCCTGACCCTGAGAATCGTGTGCTTCACTTCAGCCTTGAGGAATATGCTGAGCCTGAGCCACAGCCGCAGGCAGATCATGAGCTTGAGCCAGTGGAAGTTGATGCAGAGCACAACCCTCCTGCAGTCCGATGGCCAAACACAGCGGAGGCGGAGCGGGATCTGCGTGCTGTGTGCCGAGCAATGGTGGAGGCACGCAGTGAAGCAGCACAGGCTGTACTGGACTGCAAGCACTGGGTGAAATGGTGGGGCCTGAGGGATGAGTCTGATGACCAGCTAAGGTTCCTTGTTGAGTGGCGACCACAGCCATGGGAGGCTACTGAACTTACAAGGCCAATGCCGCCAGGGGATATCGTGGTGGTACCCCTGCATACATCCATAGGTGAGCTGCTTGTTGAGGCGGAGCATGCATTGCGAGATACATACTGCTTCTTTGAGGATTTCCAGGCCGAGTCACTGGATGGCATTGGGGGGGATAAATGGGATCCGGTGATGCTTGGTGGAGCAGAGTCTGGTGACACCATCGGTGTGCATGGACACGGAGCGGACATGGAGACTGGGCTGCGGTGCCAGGGAGGTGCAGATGCGTGGGAGGTGCAGTGTGTTTGTGGTGCACAGGACGACGATGGGGAGCGCATGGTGGCATGCGATGCATGCAATGTCTGGCACCACACACGCTGTGTCGGCATTGCAGATGGTGCTCCGGTACCACCATTATTTCTCTGCATATCCTGTAGTGGCGCGCTCGTGGCCGCTGGACCAATTTCTGGATGAGACACTAATGGTACCTGAAGTTAAGTGACAATTCTTTTGCACCTTGTGTGTAACTCAAAGCCTGACGGTAGTAGTCTGACGAGTAAACCAGTTCTGATACTGTTGAGACCTTTTGTGTAAAGTGCGTTGCTGTAGTGGTATGTGATGAGTTTAGTAACGATGTAGCAATACCGAATGTTATCTGTAGTAGTAGACTGGTGGTAGTAGAGTAGAGGATTAGGCAGTAGAAAGAGAAGCACTATCCATGTCGCACGCAATCCGACTGGAAATTTTGTACAGGGACATATTGCAGAAGAGATGCTGTAAATAGCTGTCCTGTGATTTGCGCCTTTCTACCTGTTGAGGATAGAGTGCATGAGCTTGACTCAGGAACCGCCAGGAGCAGCGCGTGGTGACCGCGCTCACCAGTAGCACACATCGTGCATAGACTAGGACAGTTGCTGAAGATAGCAACCTCCATTTGTTGTACTATATATACATTCAATTGAGATCAATACAAGGCGTTGGCTCCTATTACTTCTCTACATGGTATCAACTAGCGCGGGCTGATCCTGCTCCAGCGCTCCACGCTAACCGCCTCCGGCGATCACCGTCGTTTGCCTCCGCTTCTCATCTCCGCTACCTTCCTCCTCTGTTGCCATGGATCACATGGACGACAATCCTCTCTTCGGTCTCAGCATGTCCAGCGCCCCTTCTTCTCCATCCTCCCCAACTTCCTCCGTCACCAGCGAAACTCCTGCTCCCACCGCCGCTGCTCCTCCCGTCGCCATTCTTCAAACGGTGAACATCAAATCCCACGTCCCCGTCGTTCTCGAGCTCGCCAATCCCAATTACGACGAGTGGCGCTGCTGCTTCGATGCCTTCCTCGGCAAATTCAATCTCGGCTCGCACATCTCTTCTCCGCCAACCGCCGAGGAGTGCCACGATCCCGCGTGGTCCGTCGTCGACCAGTGCATCATCAGCTGGCTTTACAACTCCATCGGCAAGGATGTGCGCGACATCGTGCGCACCCCGAAGGCCACGGTGTTCCGCATATGGCAGGTCATCCACGACCAGTTTCGCGACAATGAACTTCACACCTGGAGGCGGAGTTCCGGAACCTGGTGCAAGGCGACATGGACATCGTCCAGTACACCGGGCGCCTCAAGCAGCTGGCCGATGCTCTTCGCGACGTCGGGCAGCCCGTCGGCGAGACAAGCCAGGTCCTGAACATGCTGCGCGGCCTCAGCTCCAAGTACCGCGACGCCATTCCGGCCATCACCGCCAAACAGCCGCCGCACACCTTCTTCCCCGCGCGGTCGTACCTCCTTCTCGAGGAACACTACGACAAGGAGCATGCTAAGTCTGCAGCACAGCACGCCCTTGTCGGTCTGTGAATCTTGGCAATGAAGTTTAACTTGTTCACTGTGTTATAAGAATTTATTTACTGCGAGATAAAAAAAAATTATTTGTTGCTGTTTGATTTGCTGTTAGTCTGCAGTAGCGTTTTGGTGGTTGGGCTGGCTTTCTGTTGTTGGGGTGCACTGGTCAGACTGCTGCAATGCTGCACATCCGGTCCATGCCATCTTTTAGTTCCGTTATGGTTGGTGCTCCATGCAGCTACTTGCTTCAAACTTGTTTGAGAAGCTTTATAGCCTCAAGATTGGCTTTGCTAGGCCTCGTTTAGTTGGGCACCGAATCGGCGCCGCCGGATTCGGGGCACTACTGTAGCTACTGTAGCGTTTGTTTTTATTTAGTAATAATTGTCCAATTGTTGACTAATTAGGCTCAAAACGTTCGTCTCGCAAAGTACAACCAAACTGTGCAATTAATTTTTGATTTCGTCGACATTTAGTACCCCATGCATGTACCGCAAATTTGATGTGACGGGAAATCTTCTTTTTGCATAGTGCCAAATTCAGGAATTGGGGGAACTAAACATGGCCCTAGTTTTATTTATGAACACTTCAGCTGCGCAAAATTTTCTCTCAAAACACGCATGTATCATGTATGTACAGCCTACTCGTGCAGAGGAGGAGCGTCAGTTGATCCCTTATGCTGGTCGATCAGTTGTCTAGTTTTCAGCCTGCGAGCTGTGATGGGCAAGGGCCTTGTATGGAATGCTTGTTTACCGTATATTGGGTACTTTAGGCAGTCGTTTAGCGCTTGGAAGTTGCGGCAGTTTATATTCATGCATGGGTTCCCTTTGTGATCACTTGCATGAATGCGTTTTCTGGTGTCGGTTTTCATTTTGTTGCTTCTGAACTGATCCTCTATGTAATTTCGTTGTTGCCGTAATGAAATTCAGTTTTATCGGTGTGGAAAAAAAACCCTACTCTTTTGAGCACCCGTTGCCTGACAAATTACAAAGAATATTTAGCCTTAACTTGTGCACCTGGGTGGATAAGGTTCCATTATAACGAATCAAACCAACTGAGCATCATTTCACTATATTAGTTGTTTTATTTCTTTTCAAATGTTACCGCATCATACCACCCATGGTATTTTGGGCCTCTAGGTGGAGCTTACACCGACTTCAGTTCCGCCACTTGCCTAAGCTTAACAGTAGCATTGTATAACTGAACCACAACCTATTCAGCTAATGGTTTCTATGGCTGAAGCTGATTTGTTATGAGAGAAAACAATATTCTATGATTGATAAATCAGACTAATAAGTTCAAGCGAACAGCCAAACACAAGGAAGTGAGCACTTTACTGATAGTTTAATATTTAATACGACAAAAATTTGAATCTCATATGGTTGGACAGAATCAGAACGCAGAAGTGAGTGCATGAGTAATCGCTAAAGGCACCCTTAGCTAGGGAGGTGCTTTATGTAACATTTCTTGCCCTCTTTAGCGCGCCATTGGATGACGCATCATGTAAACCTATCTTCTACTTAATACAAAGATGCGCAAACCTATCGCGTATTTGAGAAAAGAGCGCGGAAGTGAGAGCTTGAAAGTCTTTGGTTGGTAACAATGACCCTAGTTATTCGGTTGTGTGATTCTGATGGTTGAATATAAGTATACAGTTTTACCAATAAATATTTCTTCCAATTGATTTTAAATGTAGGTCGTGTTAGACCCGTATAGAAAAAAAATGTACAACATGTGTATGTGTGCATATAGCTGTTCTAAGATGGCTTACATTAAGCATTGTTTCGTCCCCATGAATTGAGAGAAATTAAAAGTAATTTAGTAAGTGTAAAACATACAGTAACATAATCGAAGGCAAATCTACTGTGGCAGCGAAAATATTGCTCGTCCAGTTCCCGGACGAGTCTTCTCTGCAGGACCGCAGGTGCAGAGGGACTGACAGGTGGGCCTGATGGAGAGGATTTCCTTCGTTCCCGAGTTCCCAAACTGGGTATACGCACGCCGTGCGCGGCCACCGCGCAGCGTCACGATCTCATATTCTCATCGCTTGCTCGCCTCGACCTCCGTCTCGAAGCGGCCCTCCTCCCTCGCCGGACGACGGCGGCGGCCGTCTAACACAGCCGTGGAGGAACCGCCCCCTTGATCGGGCCGCTGGCCATGGTGCATAGCGCGTATGATGCTGTCGAGCTGGTGGCCGACGTGCCGGGCCACATCGAGGCCGTAGCCTCCCACGCTGGGAAGCTCCTCGTCGCGGTTTCCGACACCGAAGGCTTCCTCTGGGGCTCCGACTGCTCCCTGCGCATCTACTCCGCTCCTTCCCCCTCCTCCGACGGCGGCGGCGAGATCCGGTGGGACGGGCCCTACGCGCTGGAGCGGCAGGAGCCGCGGTTCTGGCGGCGCCCGCCCTTAGCCATGGAGGTCAGCACCAGTCGCGACCTCCTGATCTCGCTCTCCGAGTGGGTCGCGCTCCACCGCCTCCCCGGGCTCGAGACCGTCGCCGTCGTCTCTAGCAAGACAAAGGGGGCCAACGTGTTTGCCTGGGACGAGCGGCGGGGCTTCCTTGCCGTCGGTCGACAGAAGCGACTGACCGTCTTCCGCCTCGACAGTGAGAACTCATTTGCATTGCCTATTTGTTTGTTACTACTACGATTCCAGTTTATTTTTTTCTCCCATGGGGTTGACCATGCGATCGGTTTAGGTTTGGTAGAATTCCAATTGGAGGATTGGAAGTGGGAATATGTTGGGTTGTGGAGTGCGAATGTCAGATCGATTGTGTTTGCTTAAGAGTCTGTGTACTGCACAGCCATGTGTTTTATACAATTTCAACACATGAATTTTTTTGCACCCCAAGATTAAGATCCAACAGCCTTCATTCTTCTTCTACCTCTAGCCTTCTTCTATCTTAAGACAATCACAAGATCACAGATCTACATATCACAAATCACATATCACAGAAAACAATTTTTTTTAAATGAAAGGACAAAATACAGAGGCCGGTTCCCTGCCCGTTCGTGAATAAGAAATACACGTGTGCTGGACTGCTGGTGCACTGCTGCGTCGCAAATACACGTGTGCTGCCCGTTCGCGTCGCGTCATGGGTCCCCTGGCCGGTGCTGGTGCACTGCTGCGCGATAAGAAAGCGCACTGCCTGGACGCAGATCTAACGACGCAGACAAACCGAGGCAATAATCCGGTGGACTAAAATCCATGTGTTTTTTTGATGATAAAACACACGTGTGTTGTATAGCATTTCTGTTGCTTAAAGAGGTATAAAACTGGCACAAAATCGAGTAGTTAATCTGTTTAAGTTTAAAAACTGTATTGAGAGTTTTGAACTTCACATTGATCGGTCAAATTTTCTATTCAGAGATATACCATGGTAGTATTCAGTAACTCTTTTCATCTCTAGTCAGTCTTCACGCGCCTACATGCTGAGCCCATTAAAACCCTGGTACACTGTTGTTGAAATTCTTTTTTTTTAGATTTAGTGGCATTGGTATTATCTATGCTTAGCCTGATCTAGTTCTTCAATAGGTATGGTTTCCCTGTTCCACCTTATTAAAACGTGTGCCTGTCATAATTGTGAGAACAGAATATGTTTCATGGAAATCCGTCTCTTTCAGAACTTTTTTCTGGCAGGCAATGTGTGACTGCATCCACATTTGTAATTTGAGAAAACTTCTGATGTGGTATACTTCATTTTCTTGAAACTAATGGTTGGTAAATGGCCTGTACATACACAAAAAAAAAACAAGAAGAAAAATCTAGGCATTGTCCCAATTACAGGCAGAGAACAATACATATGTTTGGTTACCAGCATTCGATGTATCAATATAAGAATAGAGGTTGCTTTGTGCCGGTATTAAAATGTTGGTTCCATATGGTACCTGTTAATGGAATTATGTAAGGTTGTATAGCAAATGTAAGCTGATAAAGATCAAAGATAAGAGATGTTCTAGACTATGGGATTTGGTTATTTCAATTATATCACTCTGACATGTCTCTGTTTGTCAGGTGGGAGAGAATTTGTTGAAGTGAAGGAATTTGGAGTGCCAGATATTTTGAAATCAATGGCCTGGTGTGGTGATAACATATGTCTTGGAATCAGGCGGGAATATATGATAATAAATAGCATGACTGGGGCACTAACAGAAGTGTTTTCTTCTGGGAGGATCGCTCCTCCTTTAGTTGTGCCTCTTCCTACTGGGGAACTGATCCTTGGCAAGGTATAATACTTCAATTTTCGTGATGCTGTGTCCAATTCCTGTCCCATTTCATAAATCTGTTAGATGGCAAATCTTTTTTTGGTTCAAAAGTGACATTATTCTATGCTTTACGAGAAGATTGGCAGATGTTCTAACAATGTACTTATTTCCATTTTCTAATTTAAGGGGAATCTTATCTTGTGAAATTCTGAAATGTTTATGTCAAAGTTGATGTAAGACCCTTAGCTTTCATGTACTAAGATTGCATTGCTACTAGTGAGAAAATTTTCCAATATATCAGTGCAAATATGATACGGACTGAAATAGTTTTTATATGAATCTCTTTTGAAGCCATTGAGATTCCCAACACTTAACTAGCTTCTTGAAGAATTCCTGTTTTCTTTCTTGTTTATTTTCAGTTAGTTTTTTATAGTACTGTATGTTTATTTAGGATAACATTGGGGTATTCGTTGATCAAAATGGCAAACTTATTCAAGACGGCAGAATAATTTGGTCAGACACACCAGCTTCTGTCGTTATACATAGACCATATGCTGTGGCACGCCTGCCACGGCATGTTGAGGTGAGTGATTACTATCTACCTATCTGGTATATTCAGTGGTAAGTATAGTATCATAGTAATAAGTTTCATGACTTGATACTATTTCAGATACGCTCTCTTAGGGCCCCCAATGCATTGGTTCAGACAGTTGTGCTCCGTGATGTTCAAAAGCTTGTCCAAACTGACAACTGTATACTTGCTGCGCTATCTAACTCTGTTCATGGTTTGTTGCCCGTTCCTATTGGCGCTCAGGTATTCTTGTCCAGTTTATTAATTATGATATGATGATTGTGTTGGTGCCAGTTTTTGGGTTCATGTCCCGTCTTTATCATTTTGTCCATCTCCGGTTAAATACAATAGTTCTAATTACTCTGTTAGACTGTTAGTAGCTGGCAACCAATTATAAGATATTTTAAGATCAGTTAAACATTGATATATGTTTTAACAGATATAGTACATGGTCCTTTTTATCATGCTTAGTTTTGTTATGGTTTTACCTTCCCTCTCATTTCTTTTGAGAATGTTCATGTTGCAACTCTATTTGTAGGACAATTTTGTTGTGCTACTTATGTAATAAGTATTAAAGCCCATTGTTTAGATCAATTAATGGTTAATAATGTCTTGTACAATCGAACCTGATACAATTTGAGAAAACCTGTTTTCAGATCTGTAATTTGATGAAACCTATCCCCCCTCCCCCGCGGGTACTTGACAAATCTTGTTTGCTTAGCTACGAGAGGAATCACTCCTTTTTTTCCCCAATATTAATGACAAATTTATGAATGATTTACAGCAAAAAAATTGTAAGTAAAATCAAATCAAATTAAATTTTGTAACTCTGTATATAAAATATGGGCCAACTGCAACATCTATAAAACCATAGGAAAGTAGCTACGTCTGTACCCCTTTTCTGTTCATAGGCCATCTCAAATTTTAACCAGTAGATTATAGTGTGTTGAGGCCTTTATTATTTCTAATGAATGCTATTTTATCTGAAAAATGAAAATTCAAGTAAATTTTAAATTATCGATCTCAATTATTTCGGTGATTGTTACATATTTGCTCTACAGATAGTGCAATTGACCGCTTCTGGAGAATTTGATGAGGCGCTAGCATTGTGTAAGCTACTTCCACCAGAGGATTCAAATTTACGAGCTGCAAAGGAAAGCTCAATCCACATAAGGTATGTTTGTATTTTCCAGTTGAAAAGAAAGCCTACAATAATACTGATTTGGAATATAGTGACATAAGGTATTTTCGGATTCTACATTAGAAAAGAAAGGCCACAATAATTCTATATTTTATCACTACATAGTACAAGTTACTATGTATCCCTTTCCTCTTTTGTCAAGCTGTTCCGAATCCATATCTTTTTCT
>NW_027096323.1:0-60000 GCF_019320115.1 Miscanthus floridulus
TTGCAGTAGTTGAGCTTAACTGGTAACTACATAGTTGCTAGTTTTTTGCGTTGCCGGGTGCAGCCTCTTATGCCGAGGGTGCATTTTGGTTTTGAGTACACTGGTTCTTCATATCCTTCTTGGCTTATTCTAGATGCCGAGTTGTCTGAAGAAGTCATCCTTGAACGTTTGGGGCGGATTCTTAGTGGTGTCTCGATGATGCCCGCTCGTGTGGACGAGTATGATACTGCTCACCCTCCTCCTAAGGTATGCGTATGCCTTCCCGAGTTCTTTTTTTGTTGTTTATGATTTGCATCTGTTGTTGACTTTGCCTGACCTCTTATTATAGGGTTTTTGCCAAGCTTTTAAGCTTGAGATAGCTGTTGCTGGTGGTGGTGATGCTGCTGTTGAAGAGCCTGCCGAAGAAAAAGATAAAGATGATGAAGCTATTGCTGGTCCTGTGGTAGTCACTGCCACCAGGCCGGGTTCTTCTTCTGCCAAGTTTATCACTGGCTTGTTTAGAGGTCAACACTCCTATGTTGAGTATGTCCCTGATCCCAGAATTGCTCAATATTACCTTGTCATCTAGGAAGTGGCGAACTGAGGCTGTTTCTAAGTCAGTCGTTGCCCAAGAGGCGACGCTCAACTCATCAAATTTCTTCAACAGGTAATATTCTTGTAGGTGAGCTTGTTCTTAGCCTTTCCTGAGTTGTTTTCCTAGCGTTGTTTTGACTTGTCTTGCTAATCCGAGCTCTGTTTGTTGTTTTGATAGAAGGTCAGTCTATTGCCTTGAACGAGGTAGAGACTGAGGATGAGGTCCCCTTGACCACTCGGTCATAAGTCTTCTGCTATAAATTTCCTTGTGCTTGTCTTTTTGCTTATTTCCACAATAACTAAATTGCTTTTTTCAATATAGTTGTGAACCGGCACCCTAGCGCCCCTTCTGTTATAGTTGTATCTGCTTCTGTCCTGGGGGCCATCCCAATCCCCTCCTTTGAGGTGGTTGAGGATGATTTGTTTAATGTGCCACTTCTAAATCTTGTCTTCTTGGGGGTAGCAGGTAGCTTCAAGAAGGTTATCAAGTAAGCTCCGGCTTCTTTTCTCTTTGTTCTGATAATTTTTGCTTCTGTCCTTGATTAATCCAGGTTCTTTTTCAAATACAGGCCTTCTGAGGATGCCTCGTCTTCTCTAGCCCTTGGTGCTAAAAAAGCTTTACAAGAATCTATTGTTTGTGAGCTCTTGTTTTGTCTTGCCTTTCTGTCTCTTGTATAATTTATGTATTCTATATCCTTGTGGACTTATAATTCTGCTTTTTGTAGCTTCTCCTCCTCGTGTTGCTCCTCTTGAGCCACATGTTGAGGAACAGAATGTTGGGGCTCTGGTGTCCTTTCAGGAGGAGCACTGGGTTGTGGATAGTCCCTCGGGCATTGCTGCTGCTCGTCTGCCACTTGGGTCGTCTCTGTTGTACTCCCTCGAGGCTGCTGCTCGAGTTGATGCGGTAGTGGGCGAGGGTTCTGATAATTACCCTCCCCCCTGTTTCTGTTGCTGATGCTGGTCGGCCATCGACATCTGGGCCGAGTACTCTTCTACTATCTCGGTCAGGAGAGGAAATGGCTCAGTTTGGCCGTATTGAACTTTTGGCCGAGTTGGTTTCTTCATGGGAGGCTTGTGGCGCCAAGCTCAAGGTAATGTACTAAATTTCTTTGCCTCTTTACTTTCATTCTTCCCTATCTCTTATTTCTCATAAGATTTTTCCTTGCTATAGTCTTTAGTTAAAGATCAAGATCTCTTATTTGGTCCTCAAGAGGTGTGATCTGCTGCCCTAATTTTCGCCGACTTGAGGAATGCTGAGTCTGAGTTAACTCGGGTTCATGCTGAGCTGGCTCAGGAGAAGGAGCAGTGCAGAATTATGGAGGTTGCCCTCAATGCTAGGGTTGCTGATGCTGATGCTGTCCGAGATTCTTCTCTAAAAGCTGTAGTAGAGGCTCAAACTGAGAGCTCTAATTTGAAGAGGGAGAAAGCTGGTGAGTTCCCCTTTCATTGCTTTAATATATCTTGGGCTCTTTCTCTTATTTTCTGAGTTGTTTCCTTTCTCTTTCAGCTCTTGTTAAAGAGAAAGAGGTCTGGATGAAGGAGAGGGAAGAGATGGTCAATACCCTCCATACCTCCGAAAATAATGCTGAATCTGTAAGTACCCTTGCTGATTCAAAACTACAAGAGGCTCAGGATTTATTTGCCCAGGCGAATTTGATGAGAGCTGGTGCTGATCATGATATTGTTCAGGCAATGAAGTCAGTACAAGACTTGTAGGGGAGGTTGAAGGCTACCCATGGTCAATTCCAGGCTCTTTATGCTGTAGTCAGTCCAATCATTGCTTCAGTCTGTCGGCTAGAAGACAGGGATCTGGGCCTTGGAGGTATAATACCGGTGCTTTCTTCCTGGTTTTATGATTTTGTAAAAAGTGGCTTTCATCAATGCATCAACAATGTGGTTTCATATGTCCGGGTTGTTGCCCCTAATGCCCCTCTTGAGCAGATTACTGAAGCTTCTGTAATGGCTGAGTTTTCAAGACAGTTGGAGGAGGCCAAAGTAGAGCTTAGTGGTCTATCAGACCAAATTCTTGATCAAATGAATGTACTTCCTCCTTCTCCTCTGTCTTCTTGAACAGATGTGAAAAGTCAACTTTCTTTTGATATCCTTGTAATATACTTTGTCTCTGAAATTTTTAAGATGTGAGCAGGCTTCATCCTAGTCTTTCTTTTCTTCTGATTTGTCTTTGAATGATATGGACAGGTCTCACCCTGTCTTTCCTTGTGGCTTTTTTGTGCTTTGCCATAGCTCATTTTCTCAGCTTTTGGGGTAGGTACCCGAGTTGTAGTTGTTGCTTGTGCTGCTCTTAGGGCGAAATGGTCGGTCGTACTGCTCTTTGAGTAGGCAGCCGAGTAGTTGCTTGATTGTCCCATTCTTGGGGCTTAGTAGTCAATCATTCCGCTCTTGGGGTAGGCAACCGAGTTGTTGGAGTGATTGTGCCGCTCTTGGGGTGAAGTTGTCGATTGTACCGCACTTGGGGTAGGTGACCGGGTTGTTTTAGTGCTTGTGCCGCTCCTTGGGCGAAGTAGTCAGTCGTACCGCTCTTGGGGTAGGTGACTGAGTTGTTGGAGTGCTTGTGCCACTCCTTGGGCGAAGTAGTTCATCGTACCACTCTTGGGGTAGGTGACCGGGTTGTTGTAGTGCTTGTGCCGCTCCTTGGGCGAAGTAGTCGGTCGTACCGCTCTTGGTGTAGGCGACCGAGTTGTATATTTGTAGATGCCTTCTTGTTGGGCGAGGTAGTCGATCGTACCACTCTTGGGGTAGGTGACCGGGTTGTTGGAGTGCTTGTGCCGCTCCTTGGGCGAAGTAGTCGATCGTACCGCTCTTGGGGTAGGTGATTGAGTTGTTTTTGTAGATAGCGCCACTTGTTGGGCGTAGTAAATGATCGTACCAGCTCTTGGGGTAAGCGATCGGACCCATATAGCACAACCGTTTCTGGGTTGGCTATTTGCAGGGTAAGTAAGCAATCATATCAGCTCTTGGGGTAAGCAATTGCGCCCATTTAGCAACAACTGTTTCTGGGTTGAGCTGTCTGCAGGGCTGCCCCTTTTTCCCCAACCTGATTACGGGTTGGTTCTGTCCGTTGGAGCAGGGCTGTTAGTCAGTACCATCTCTTTTTATGGTAGAGTGACAAATGCTAGCTTGGGTCTCCTTACCCAAGAAGCTATTTGGCCATTAGCCATCAGTCAAACCATCTCCATATGGTTGAATGACAAAATTGCCTGTGTAGCGCAACCTGTTTCTGGGTTGGCTTGTTAACAGGAAAGCCCCTTTTTCCCCAACCTGATTACTGGGTTGGTTCTGTCCAGTTAGACAGGGCTTACATATTTGAAGTTGTTCTTCTTGAAGAATTTCTGCTTTATTTCTCTTGAAGCTTGAGTACAATATGTTGTACTAATTGTAGAATCTTTTGAGTTGGCTGATATGCCAAGTGTTCTTCACTGGTATTTCATCTAGAGTCATCAACTCGTATGTGCCGGGTCCTGTTGCGTTTTTCACAATGAAGGATCCTTCCCATGGACTGAGTAGTTTGTGTCGTCCATCTTTCTTCTAGGATTAGTCATAATACTAAGTCCCCTGGCTTTAGTGATCGGGGCTGAGTACTTTTGTCATAATGTCTTCAGTAGTCCTTGCTGATATCTTGCATTATGGATTATTGCACTGTCTCTTATTTCTTCTATTGAATCAATTTCTAACCGCCTTGTTTCTTCGGCTTCGCCTTCTTCATATTGTTCTATTCTTGGAGATAGCCATATCAAGTCAGGCTGGTAGTACTAGCTTCTGATCATAGACCAGAAAGAACTGGTGAGTAACCGGTGGCGCTGCTGATCTAGGTTCTTAAACCCCATACTACTTTTCGTAGTTCATCGATCCATTTTCCACCATAATCTTTCAAATCTTCATATAATCTTGGTTTTAAGCCTTGTAATATGAGTCCATTTGCCCTTTCGACTTGTCCATTGGCCTATGGGAGTGCTACTGATGCAAAGTCGATTTCTATCCCACAATCTTTTGCCCAGTATTGAAATTCTCTTGCTGTAAATGGTGAACCAAGATCCGTGATTATTCTGTTGGGCATGCCGAACCTATGCATGGTGTCTTGTATGAATTCCACTACCTTTTCTGCATTGTATTTGACCAAAGGTTTATATTCAATCCACTTTGTAAATTTGTCGATTGCCACAAATATGTATTCAAAGCCTCCTTTTGCTTTTTTGAGTGGTCCTACTTGATCCAGCCCCCAGTATGAGAATGCCCACGCTGGTGGTATGCATATCAAATTATGAGCGGGCACATGTGATTGTCTGGCAAACATTTGGCAATTCTTGCATGTTTTGACGAGTTCTTCTGCATCTTTGAGTGCTGTTGGCCAATAGAACCTGGTTCTAAATGCTTTGCCGACTAGTGTCCTAGAGGCTGCATGATTTCCACAACATCCTGAGTGGATTTCATCCAAGATTTCCTTTCCTTTATCTATTAAAACACATTTAAGTAGTACTCTAGATGATGCTGCTCTTTTGCATAGTTTGTCTCCCACCAGAATGTAGTTTTTGCCTCTTCGTACAACCCAGGTTGCTTCTGCTTTATCTTCGGATAGTTTCTTCTCTTTGATAAAATCAATGTATGTTTGTCTCTAATCATTTTGTATGACCATGATTTGTCTTGATTGGTCTAGTTCTTCTGCTTGATCTATTTCCATTGGATCTGTTGTCTCCTTCTCCTTTTCTATGTTCTCGGGTTGTTTGATAGATGGGGCTATGAGTTCTTCTACAAATATACCAGGTGGTACTTTTGCTCTATCTGATCCCAGTTTGGCTAGCACATTTGCTGTAACATTGGAATCCCTTAGTACATGATGGATTTCAAGCCCTTGGAAAATTTTCTCCAATTTTCTGACTTTTGCACAATATGCATCCATATTGTCTTTTGTACAATCCCAATCCTTATTGACTTGATTGATTACTATAGCTGAATCACCGTAGATAAGTAGCCTTTTGATCCCAAGTGAGCTTGCAACTCTTAGACCATGTATTAATACTTCATATTCTGCTTCATTGTTAGTTGCCTGCCAAAGTATTTGTAGCACATACTTTAACTATCTTCCTTTTGGTGATATGAATAGCACTCCTACTCTGGCTCCTCCTAACTTTAAGGAACCATCAAAATACATTTTCCAATGATCAAGTATTGGTTCGGGTTCTTTTTGACTGATTTCTGTCCATTCAGCAATGAAGTCGGATAATGCTTGAGATTTGATTGCTGTTCTTGGTTTGAAGTCTAGGTTGAGAGCACCGAGTTCTACTACCCATTTTGATATCTGACCTGTTGCATCTTTGTTGCGTAGAATGTCTTGAAGTGGAAAATTGGTTACCTCTGCAATCTTATGTTCAGGGAAATAATGTATTAGCTTTCTTGATTATATCAACACTGCATAAAGTAGTTTTTGCACATGTGGGTATCTCACTTTTGATTCTGTTAGTACTTCGCTTATGTAATAGACTAGTCTCTACACTTTGTAAGTGTGTCCGGGTTCTTCTTTCTCAACCATAATTGCTGTGCTGACAACGTTCTTAGTTGCTGTAATGTATAGCATCATGTCCTCTTTGCCTTTTGGTGGTGTCATTACTGGTGATGATGCCAGGTATTCTTTTAACTTTTGGAATGCTTCTTCTGCCTCTTCTGACCATTCAAAATTTTCTGCCTTTTTCAATAATTTGAAAAAGGTAGCCCTTTTGCTCCTAGTCAGGAGATGAATCTATTGAGTGCTGCCATGCATCCTGTAAGCTTCTGTATGTCTTTAACTTTCTTTGGAGGTTTCATATCCATGATGGCTTTAACCTGCTTTGTACTTGCTTCAATTCCTCGGTTGCTGACTAGAAATCCGAGTAGTTGTCCTGATGGGACCCCAAAAACACACTTTGTAGGGTTTAGCTTCCACTGCCATGCTTTTAGATTCTTAAAAGTCTCCTTGAGGTCTTTTATCAATGATCTGGGTTCTTTTGTCTTGATTACTACATCATCAATGTATGCTTCTACGTTTCTTCCGACTTGACTCCCCAAACAAGTTTGAATTGCTCTTTGATATGTTGCTTCTGCATTCTTTAGCCCAAAAGGCATTGATTTGTAGCAATATGCCCCAAATGGTGTAATGAACGATGTCTTGCTTTGGTCTTCTTCTCTTAGAGATATTTGATGATAGCCTGAATAGCAATTCAGAAAGGATAATAGAGCTATCTTGCTGTTGAGTCGATGATTTGATCAATCCTTGGTGGAACATATGGATCTTTTGAGCAATGTTTGTTGAGGTCTGTGTAGTCAATGCACATGCGCCATTCTTTTGAATTCTTCTTCTCAACTAGGACTGGGTTGGCAAGCCAATCCATGTTGATTATTTATCTGATGAATCCCGCTGCTATGAGCTTGGTGATCTCTTTTTTGATTACTGCTTTTCTGTCTGGAGCGAATCTTCGTAGCTTCTACTTAACGGGTTTGGATCCTTTGCTCACATCAATTATGTGCTCAGCCAACTTTCTTGAGACCCCTGGCATGTCGGCTGGCTTCCAAGCGAAGATATCTTTGGTCCCAAAGAAAGTTGGTGAGCATGAGTTCCTATTTGGGATCAAGATTTGTACTGATGATTGCCGTCTTCTCTGGGTCACCAGTCAACAAGTCAATAGTCTTGGTAGCAGCTTCTTTTGGTGGTGCAAAGTTGCTTGGATTCTTAGCCGGTATTTGAATCTCATTCGGGTTCATTTCATTGGCTAGTATTGCAATCTCCTTTCCTTCCTTTATGTCTTGTAATCTTTCGGATATTTGTACTGCTTGTACGTCGCAATCATGTGCTTTCTTTAGATCTCCTTTTAATGATAATATGCCCTTTGTTGTTGGCATCTTGAGTAGCAGGTATGGATAGTGTGGCACTGTCATGTATTTTGTTAAAGCTGGTCTCTCGAGCGGTGGGTTCCACCTCCCCCTAACCCCCTCCAATAACGGCTAAAGAGAAGCACTTTGCCATAGTTAGACGACTCGAGAAACCTTCTTTGTGCGATTACGGAGATCAAGCTGTGATAAACCCTGAGAATACGTTGGAGTTTGTGTGTCCAAACAAGCATGAAGTAAGTGCAAAGTGTATGTGTTGAAATATTGAGCTATATGTGTTCATGTACTAATGTCACCTTATTTAGGTGTATTCAATGGCGAAGTGTCGTTTCAAGGAGTGGTTGTATGGTCCTAAGAACCAATGGCCAGAAGAACCTCCAAAGACAAAGCAAAAGAAGAAAGAAAGGTTAATTTACAAAGCATCTCCAGTCAAGTGCGAATGTGGTGTTAAATCTAACTCCAGTCTAGTCCCTTCGGAGCTTGGAATAGGTCATTATTATGGCCATATGGTTGACTATGATGAGGTTGGTTATTTTTGTGGTAACCATGAAATCGTATTTTATTTCTTTTGCTAAGACATATATGATATAATTTTTTGTTTGAACAGAGCACTAGAAAATACAGGTGGGAATGTTATGATGGTCAAGCTAAGTTCTTGGATGAACTGAAGGGGAAGCAAGTAATTGCACGGAAGAGGAGATATGGACCTGACTACGTAAACCTTTTCATTAAACATCACAAAGACAAGATGCATGAGTTTGCTAGACAACACGGTATTTGTAACCCGATCGATGTTGGGCTTGATAAATGGGGATCGGAAAGATGGATAATGTTAGATAAGGAGAGGGCAAGGAAGGAGGCAAGGGAGGAGACAAGAGTACAGATGTAGGTCTTGAACGAGCATGTTGTTGCATTATATGCCAGTGAGTGCTTGAAAGCCTTTTTTCGTTGCCTGATTTTAAATGTAATATAATCGCGTTGCTAACTGATTGCATTTTATATATGAAGGAATTGGACATAGTGAGGAACATGTTGTAGAGGTGGCTTGTGTTAGGTACGAGGAAAACAAGTTAGATGGGCACAAAAAGTGAACTGGTCGCACCGTTGAATCACCGATTGTGTTGTCTAATGAGGGGGGACAAGGATGAGGACGACACTGTCAGACTCATCGAGCACATCACTCTAGCAGAGGCGGGCTTGCAGGCAGAGAAGGCTAAGGACAACACTGGCAGACTGAGCAAGCTCATCGCTCTAGTAGAGGTGGGCTTGCGGGTGGAGAATGATGACGACGCATTCTTCACTCAGGCCGCAGATGAAGCGGAGGCCGCTTACTACAGATGAAAGGTAGATCAGGGCAATGCAGGTGAGCCTAGCCATAGCAATAGGGTTGTGGTTAATGATTGATACTCGGACGACGAGTTGCTTACTCAGTATATTTCTGACTGAGTTTTTTTATAACACCGTCTGTTAGTTCTATGCTTTATTAATGATCAATGTAGCTATGTACTAGGAATTTCATTGTGATGTCTTATATTCCATTTGAACTATTGATGTATTATACCCATTATCATGCACTCGGATTACCCATGGTCGATCTTAAGTGATCCCATCTGTTTGTATCATGCGTTGAGAATTTCTAAAATGAACATAATCGAGTGAAATTATCTCAAATACAACGTCATAGCGCAGGTTCTGCCGCACCATAGTCCATGGTGCGGTAGTGACGCGCCATATCCCACGGCGCGGCAGTGACGCTGATAGAAACCGACCAGCCTCAATTGAGCTGCTGTCGGTGTTGTAAACAACTACAAGTGCTGCCGCGACTGTGCGCAAGTTGAAACGAATATGAAGCAAATAAATAGGACGATAAGTTGCCACATAACATTTTCATTGGTTCATGAGTCTGCAAGTTTTGGATGACAATATAAATGTAATATAAGTTCGACATAACGAACTAAGTCCTAGGAATGTAAGTATCCCATGAACATATCTTGGAAACCTCATCGTCTGGTGGAAGAAGGGGATCGTTGTACTCCACCTCAAGAAGCAAGTATATCTGGTGCGACGTGGAAGGGGCCATTCTGTTACAAATTGATAAACAAAGGGTTACAATATTCAAATTAACATTATGTAGCATTGCAAAATTTAAACTACTTGTTATGCAATACGAACACAACATGAAAGCACCTACTGCCCTCGTCTTCTATGCCTGCTAGCCTTGTGACCAGATTCTTTGCAAACGAGTCTCGTTGAAGTCTCCCCCGTCGTACATGTCTTCGTCGTACCCTCTCATAGCGTCCATGTCCCCCTTGAGTCACTTCTTCTTCCTCCTACCCTTCCCTACCTTCATTAGATCTGGATGCAGCACGTAGTCGTAGTCATAACCATTATAAGGTGGCCCCTATGTCGAGGCAAGGAATGGCTCAAAGTTCATCTCCCAAATACTAATGGTGTTCGAACGAATATACAAGGGTGACATATATGGTAGATCCTCATAGTTGTACCCGTGAACCCTACAGGCTGTGATCATATGAGAGCAAGGGGCATGCATGATCTGAGGGACATTGCAGCTGCACTCTACCTTTTTAAGATCAACTTGGTAGTTTCGTCCACCATAACATTCATCGTCCAAGCTTGTGCCACCCTTGTCCCATACACTAAAGATATGACGGTGGGGTCCATATGGCTCGGCGGTGTGCTGCTTGGCCAATTCCTCGTCCTCCTTCAAATGTTTAGCAATAGCCTTTCCAAAATGCCCCTTCTCAGCTATATTACTCTGCGCAAGTTCCCACCTCTTCACAAAATATTCGTTGCACTTATCAAATGAGAACTCAATAATTCCAGACACATGCAACAATCAAACTCTAGTGAATACATAGTTGAAGGACTCCGAGGAGTTAGCGGTCATGATGCCATACCTAAAACCCCCTCGTCATATGCTAACGTCCACTGAGCCTTCTGTTCCATCTACGCCTCTAACCAGGCCTTTCTTGCTTCATTTACCATCTTGTCTAGTTCTCTCTATATCTCATTGAACTGGTGCTCTGTACGTACACAACATAGAGCCTTTACCTTGTTACATACCTTCTGCTTCCGCTGACGCTGCTAGAAATTAGCGATAAAGTGTCTAATGCACCATCTATGCACTAGAGGCGGGAAGACATCTATATGCTCAACTACAGTATTAAGAAGCCTTGGGTGACGGTCTAAGACTAAACATATAGTGCGAGATGGGCCAAGCACTTGTACACAGAGAAGTGAAAGGACCTTTATGTCGCCTATGAGACCTAGAGGGGGAGGGTGAATAGGCCTATAAAAATTCAACTCGAAACTCTATTAGAACAGATGGTGGCACTGCCGGCCTTATGGGGTGGCACTGCCACTCTTCAAAAATAAAGCAGACATCGTTGATATTTCACAGATAGTAACTGTCGATGTTTTACCACCGATAGCCTACTATGGGGGTATCCGGGACAGTTGTTTGGGCTTTGGCGAATAGTGGAACTCAGCGGTTACGCAAAGAGACTCATGATTTATACTGGTTCAGGCCCTTAACTTGGTCGAGTAATAACCTTACGTCCAGTTCGGCGTTAGCCTCTTTGTGTCGTATTGCTTTTAGTATTGGGTGTGTTCAGTCTTTACAAGGGATCTCCTCACCAGCCCTTTATAGTCTAGGTGCTGAGAGGAGTTGTTTGTATTCTACTCGGATACAAGGTCAGAGTCCTAAGTTATGCTTTGGGCGCCTTTCCTTGTATAGTCCGAATTAGAGTTTTGGTCCTGCACGTTGCTTTGCTCTGTGTTCTTCTTCGCGATTGGGCTGTGGGCCTTGTTACCAAGGTCCACTTCCCTATAGTATGGTCTATGGGGGGCCCTTAGGGTTCCCCATCGACAAGCCCCCGAGCATTTCATGATTGAGCTTCAAGGGCCGAGTTGTTGTAGACTTGATCCAGGTTCTTCTTGAAGTGAAATATTGGGATGGTCTTCTTTGATTCTTCTTCTGACTAATGTGCACTTTTGCTGAAAAAGTGCACTCAGTGAGTGCAGCCCCCGAGCCTCAGCTATTTAGCACAAAAAGCTAGAGGGTCTCTCTGTCTTGATGTCCTTCGAGTTCTTTTCCTTTGAGTGCAGCGAGTGCAATTTTTGCAAAAAAATTGCACTCATTGAGTGTAGCCCCCGAGCCTCTTGTTTTTTGGTACAAAAGTGGAGGGTCAAAAAATTAAAAATGTACTTTTCTGTGGTGGGTACTTGCAGCCCCCGAGCCTTCTCTGGGTTCTTCTCTGTTGAGAAGAAGCCGGTAGAAGGTTTTTGATTTGTACTCCTTTGTTCTTTGTTGTTTGTTGGTCTTGGTTTGGAGGTGACTATATCAGTGTGCTCGTCTAGAACGTGGTTGTCTCCCTATTCATAACCTAGGATTTGCTTCATCCTCTGTACTTGTGATGTATCTAGGTTGTTGTTTATTCTGCTAGTTATATCGAATCTTGGTGCGGAGGGTTGCAACCTCTAATTCCACTAGGTTCTTTGCTGCCACTCTAGAATGATATCCTTTGCTTTCTTTGTTGAATTTATCAGATCTTGTACTCCACTATAATCTCAATGTTCTCTGAGTGAAAGAAATAATGAATAAGATGGTTTCTGCTGGAGGCCGAGTTGTCTATTACTGCATCCGAGTTCTTCTCTGTATCTGCATGCTTTGGCTGTAGTGTAGTATTGTTGCCAACTTGTTGTATCCTTTTTCTGCATTGCTTCCTTGTGAATGGTTTTGGCATCTAACCATTGAGATCTGAACGGACCATTGCTTTCTTTTTCCGTTGTGCATGTCATTGATTGTGGAACGGTAATTTTTTGTGACCGTTTTCACTTGGGTCACGTGGGCCGTGTATTTTTCCCTTTATAAAAATGACTGCCCTGTAACTGTTGCTCCACTTGCCTTTGCTGTAAAAAATTCCCCAATCTCAGCCGAAACCCTAGCTCTGTTGTGCCTTCGGTCCCCTGCTATTTCCATCCAAATCTTGTCTTTGCTTTTCTGAGATGGTGGAAAAGAATGAGAGCAAGTCTGTCGACGAGGAGGCGGCGCTCAAGGTGATCGAGAACACCGAATTTGTTGTGATGCGGAAAATGCAGAGGCAACTCCCCAAGCCGTCAACTTTGGAAGCAGAGTTGGATCTGCTTGTTGCTCATGGCCTTCTTCAGGAGAAATGTCTCTCTAATTTCTCTGGTCCTGGTGAGCACGATGCCCCTTCTCCCACTCCGAATCAATCTGTTCTTTTTGTTCCTTTTGTGCGGGCGAGGCTCTGTTTTCCCCCGTCTGATTTCTTGCTTTAGTTTCAGGGATCCTATGGGATTCAAATCCATCATCTTACCCCTAACGGGGTTCTTTTTCTCTCTTCCTTCGTGCATTTTTGCGAGGTTTTCGTTGGAATTCCTCCAAATCTTCTTCTTTTCCGCTACTTCTTTCATATGCGGCTCTCTGATTCTAAGAATCCTCCCCTCTTTGGTTGCTGCCTTATTCAAACCCATCAAGGGGTGACTTTTCCTTTTCTTACTCTCTCTGATTCTGTTAAAGATTGGGCTAAAAATGGTTTTATGTCCCAAACCGGCTCCTTCTTTTTCTTCTGATCTTTATGTGACTCCGAGTGCTTTACCTATTTGGAAGGATAAGCTTTCTGCTACTGAAACTGCTACTCTCAAGCATGTACTCGCTTGAGTTAAGGTTTTGCAGTAGTTGAGCTTAACTGGTAACTGCATAGTTGCTAGTTTTTTGCGTTGCCGGGTGCAGCCTCTTATGCAGAGGGTGCATTTTGGTTTTGAGTACACTGGTTCTTCAGATCCTTCTTGGCTTATTCTAGATGCCGAGTTGTCTGAAGAAGTCGTCCTTGAATGTTTGGGGTGGATTCTTAGTGGTGTCTCGATGATGCCCGCTTATGTGGACGAGTATGATACTGCTCACTCTCCTCCTGAGGTATGCGTATGCCTTCCCGAGTTCTTTTTTTGTTGTTTATGATTTGCATCTGTTGTTGACTTTGCCTGACCTCTTATTACAGGGTTTTTGCCAAGCTTTTAAGCTCGAGATAGCTGTTGCTAGTGGTGGTGACGCTGCCGTTGAAGAGCCTACCAAAGAAAAAGATGAAGATGATGAAGCTGTTGCTGGTCCTGTGGTAGTCGCTGCCACCGGGCCAGGTTCTTCTTCTGCCAAGTTTATCACTGGCTTATTTAGAGGTCAACACTCCTATGTTGAGTATGTCCCTGATCCCAGAATTGCTCAATATTTCTTGTCATCTAGGAAGTGGCGAACTGAGGCTGTTTCTAAGTAGTCGTTGCCTAAGAGGCGACGCTCAACTCGTCAAATTTCTTCAACAGGTAATATTCTTGTAGGTGAGCTTGTTCTTAGCCTTTCCCGAGTTGTTTTCCTAGCATTGTTTTGACTTGTCTTGCTAATCCAAGCTCTGTTTGTTGTTTTGATAGAAGGTCAGTCTGTTGCCTTGAATGAGGTAGAGACTGAGGATGAGGTCCCCTTGACCACTCAGTCGTAAGTCTTCTGCTATAAATTTCCTTGTGCTTGTCTTTTTGCTTATTTCCACAATAACTGAATTGCTTTTTTCAATATAGTCATGAACCGGCACCCTACGCCCCTTCTGTTATAGTTGTATCTGCTTCTGTCCTAGGGGCCATCCCAATCCCCTCCTTTGAGGTGGTTGAGGATGATTTGTTTAATGTGCCACTTCTGAATCTTGGCTTCTCGAGGGTGGCAGGTAGCTTCAAGAAGGTTATCAAGTAAGCTCCGGCTTCTTTTCTCTTTGTCCTGATAATTTTTGCTTCTGTCCTTGATTAATCCGGGTTCTTTTTCAAATACAGGCCTTCTGAGGATGCCTTGTCTTCTCTAGCCCTTGGTGCTAAAAAAGCTTTACAAGAATCTATTGTTTGTGAGCTCTTGTTCTGTCTTGCCTTTCTGTCTCTTGTATAATTTATGTATTCTATATCCTTGTGGACTTATAATTCTGCATTTTGTAGCTTCTCCTCCTCGTGTTGCTCCTCTTGAGCCACATGTTGAGGAACAGAATGTTGGGGCTCTGGTGTCCTTTCAGGAGGAGCATTGGGTTGTGGATAGTCCCTCGGGCATTGCTGCTGCTCATCTGCCACTTGGGTCGTCTCTGTTGTACTCCCTCGAGGTTGCTGCTCGAGTTGATGCGGTAGTGGGCGAGGGTTCTGATAATTACCCTCCCCCTGTTTCTATTGCTGATGCTGGTCAGCCGTCAACATCTGGGCTGAGTACTCTTCTACTATCTCGGTCAGGAGAGGAAATGACTCAGTTTGGCCGTATTGAACTTTTGGCCAAGTTGGTTTCTTCATGGGAGGCTTATGGCACCAAGCTCAAGGTAATGTACTAAATTTCTTTGCCTCTTTACTTTCATTCTTCCCTGTCTCTTATTTCTCATAAGATTTTTCCTTGCTATAGTCTTTAGTTGAAGATCAAGATCTCTTGTTTGGTCCTCAAGAGGTGCGATCTGCTGCCCTAATTTTCATCGACTTGAGGAATGCTGAGTCTGAGTTAACTCAGGTTCATGCTGAGCTGGCTCAGGAGAAGGAGCAGCGCAAAATTATGGAGGTTGCCCTCAATGCTAGGGTTGCTGATGCTGATGCTGTCCGAGATTCTTCTCTAAAAGCTGTAGCAGAGGCTCAAACTGAGAGCTCTAATTTGAAGAGGGAGAAAGCTGGTGAGTTCCCCTTTCATTGCTTTAATATATCTTGGGCTCTTTCTCTTATTTTCTGAGTTGTTTCCTTTCTCTTTTAGCTCTTGTTAAAGAGAAAGAGGTCTGGATGAAGGAGAGGGAAGAGATGGTCAATACCCTCCATACCTCTGAAAATAATGCTGAATCTGTAAGTACCCTTGCTGATTCAAAACTACAAGAGGCTCAAGATTTATTTGCCCAGGCGAATTTGATGAGAGCTGGTGCTGATCATGATATTGTTCAGGCAATGAAGTCAGTACAAGACTTGTAGGGGAGGTTGAAGGCTGCCCATGGTCAATTCTAGGCTCTTTATGCTGTAGTCAGTCCAATCATTGCTTCAGTCTGTCGGCTAGAAGACAGGGATCTAGGCCTTGGAGGTATAATACCAGTGCTTTCTTCCTGGTTTTATGATTTTGTAAAAAGTGGCTTTCACCGATGCATCAACAATGTGGTTTCATATGTCCGGGTTGTTGCCCCTAATGCCCCTCTTGAGCAGATTACTGAAGCTTCTATAATGGCTGAGTTTTCAAGACAGTTGGAGGAGGCCAAAGTAGAGCTTAGTGGTCTATCAGACCAAATTCTTGATCAAATGAATGTACTTCCTCCTTCTCCTCCGTCTTCTTGAACAGATGTGAAAAGTCAACTTTCTTTTGATATCCTTGTAATATACTTTGTCTCTGAATTTTTAAGATGTGAGCAGGCTTCATCCTATCTTTCTTTTCTTCTGATTTGTCTTTGAATGATATGGACAGGTCTCACCCTGTCTTTCCTTGTGGCTTTTTTGTGCTTTGCCATAGCTCATTTTCTCACTTTTGGGGTAGGTACCCGAGTTGTAGTTGTTGCTTGTGCTGCTCTTAGGGCGAAATGGTCGGTCGTACTGCTCTTTGAGTAGGCAGCCGAGTAGTTGCTTGATTGTCCCATTCTTGGGGCTTAGTAGTCAACCATTCCGCTCTTGGGGTAGGCGACCGAGTTGTTGGAGTGATTGTGCCGCTCTTGGGGTGAAGTTGTCGATTGTACCGCACTTGGGGTAGGTGACCGAGTTGTTTTAGTGCTTGTGCCGCTCCTTGGGTGAAGTAGTCGGTCATACCGCTCTTGGGGTAGGCGACTGAGTTGTTGGAGTGCTTATGCCACTCCTTGGGTGAAGTAGTTGATCGTACCGCTCTTGGGGTAGGTGACCGGGTTGTTGTAGTGCTTGTGCCGCTCCTTGGACGAAGTAGTCGGTCGTACCGCTCTTGGTGTAGGCGACCGAGTTGTATATTTGTAGATGCCTTCTTGTTGGGCGAGGTAGTCGATCGTACCACTCTTGGGGTAGGTGACCGGGTTGTTGGAGTGCTTGTGCCGCTCCTTGGGCGAAGTAGTCGATCGTACCGCTCTTGGGGTAGGCGATCGAGTTGTTTTTGTAGATAGCGCCGCTTGTTGGGTGTAGTAAATGATCGTACCAGCTCTTGGGGTAAGCGATCGGACCTGTATAGCACAACCGTTTCTGGGTTGGCTGTTTGTCGGGTAAGTAAGCAATCATACCAGCTCTTGGGGTAAGCGATTGCGCCCGTTTAGCAACAACTGTTTCTGGGTTGAGCTGTCTGCAGGGCTACCCCTTTTTCCCCAACCTAATTATGGGTTGGTTCTGTCCGTTGGACAGGGCTGTCAGTCATACCATCTCTTTTTATGGTAGAGTGACAAATGCTAGCTTGGGTCTCCTTACCCAAGAAGCTATTTGGCCATTAGCCATCAGTCAAACCATCTCCATATGGTTGAATGACAAAATTGCTTGTGTAGCGCAACTGTTTCTGGGTTGGCTGTTAACAGGAAAGCCCCTTTTTCCCCAACCTGATTATGGGTTGGTTCTGTCCATTAGACAGGGCTTATATATTTGAAGTCGTTCTTCTTGAAGAATTTCTGCTTTATTTCTCTTGAAGCTTGAGTACAATATGTTGTACTAATTGTAGAATCTTTTGAGTTGGCTGATATGCCAAGTGTTCTTCACTGGTATTTCATCTAGAGTCATCAACTCGTATGTGCCGGGTCCTGTTGCGTTTTTCACAATGAAGGATCCTTCCCATGGACTGAGTAGTTTGTGTCGTCCATCTTTCTTCTAGATTAGTCATAATACTGAGTCCCCTGGCTTTAGTGATCGGGGCTGAGTACTTTTGTCATAATGTCTTCATAGTCCTTGCTGATATCTTACATTATGGATTATTGCACTGTCTCTTATTTCTTCTATTGAATCAATTTCTAACCGCCTTGTTTCTTCGGCTTTGCCTTCTTCGTATTGTTCTATTCTTGGAGATAGCCATATCAAGTCAGCTGGTAGTACTACTTCTGATCCGTAGACCAGAAAGAACGGTGAGTAACCGGTGGCGCTGCTGATCTAGGTTCTTAAACCCCATACTACTTTTCGTAGTTCATCGATCCATTTTCCACCATAATCTTTCAAATCTTCATATAATCTTGGTTTTAAGCCTTGTAATATGAGTCCATTTGCCCTTTCGACTTGTCCATTGGCCTATGGGAGTGCTACTGATGCAAAGTCGATTTCTATCCCACAATCTTTTGCCCAGTATTGAAATTCTCTTGCTGTAAATGGTGAACCAAGATCCGTGATTATTCTGTTGGGCATGCCGAACCTATGCATGGTGTCTTGTATGAATTCCACTACCTTTTCTGCATTGTATTTGACCAAAGGTTTATATTCAATCCACTTTGTAAATTTGTCGATTGCCACAAATATGTATTCAAAGCCTCCTTTTGCTTTTTTGAGTGGTCCTACTTGATCCAGCCCCCAGTATGAGAATGCCCACGCTGGTGGTATGCATATCAAATTATGAGCGGGCACATGTGATTGTCTGGCAAACATTTGGCAATTCTTGCATGTTTTGACGAGTTCTTCTGCATCTTTGAGTGCTGTTGGCCAATAGAACCCGGTTCTAAATGCTTTGCCGACAAGTGTCCTAGAGGCTGCATGATTTCCACAACATCCTGAGTGGATTTCATCCAAGATTTCCTTTCCTTTATCTATTAAAACACATTTAAGTAGTACTCTAGATGATGCTGCTCTTTTGCATAGTTTGTCTCCCACCAGAATGTAGTTTTTGCCTCTTCGTACAACCCAGGTTGCTTCTGCTTTATCTTCGGATAGTTTCTTCTCTTTGATAAAATCAATGTATGTTTGTCTCTAATCATTTTGTATGACCATGATTTGTCTTGATTGGTCTAGTTCTTCTGCTTGATCTATTTCCATTGGATCTGTTGTCTCCTTCTCCTTTTCTATGTTCTCGGGTTGTTTGATAGATGGGGCTATGAGTTCTTCTACAAATATACCAGGTGGTACTTTTGCTCTATCTGATCCCAGTTTGGCTAGCACATTTGCTGTAACATTGGAATCCCTTAGTACATGATGGATTTCAAGCCCTTGGAAAATTTTCTCCAATTTTCTGACTTTTGCACAATATGCATCCATATTGTCTTTTGTACAATCCCAATCCTTATTGACTTGATTGATTACTATAGCTGAATCACCGTAGATAAGTAGCCTTTTGATCCCAAGTGAGCTTGCAACTCTTAGACCATGTATTAATACTTCATATTCTGCTTCATTGTTAGTTGCCTGCCAAAGTATTTGTAGCACATACTTTAACTATCTTCCTTTTGGTGATATGAATAGCACTCCTACTCTGGCTCCTCCTAACTTTAAGGAACCATCAAAATACATTTTCCAATGATCAAGTATTGGTTCGGGTTCTTTTTGACTGATTTCTGTCCATTCAGCAATGAAGTCGGATAATGCTTGAGATTTGATTGCTGTTCTTGGTTTGAAGTCTAGGTTGAGAGCACCGAGTTCTACTACCCATTTTGATATCTGACCTGTTGCATCTTTGTTGCGTAGAATGTCTTGAAGTGGAAAATTGGTTACCTCTGCAATCTTATGTTCAGGGAAATAATGTATTAGCTTTCTTGATTATATCAACACTGCATAAAGTAGTTTTTGCACATGTGGGTATCTCACTTTTGATTCTGTTAGTACTTCGCTTATGTAATAGACTAGTCTCTACACTTTGTAAGTGTGTCCGGGTTCTTCTTTCTCAACCATAATTGCTGTGCTGACAACGTTCTTAGTTGCTGTAATGTATAGCATCATGTCCTCTTTGCCTTTTGGTGGTGTCATTACTGGTGATGATGCCAGGTATTCTTTTAACTTTTGGAATGCTTCTTCTGCCTCTTCTGACCATTCAAAATTTTCTGCCTTTTTCAATAATTTGAAAAAGGTAGCCCTTTTGCTCCTAGTCAGGAGATGAATCTATTGAGTGCTGCCATGCATCCTGTAAGCTTCTGTATGTCTTTAACTTTCTTTGGAGGTTTCATATCCATGATGGCTTTAACCTGCTTTGTACTTGCTTCAATTCCTCGGTTGCTGACTAGAAATCCGAGTAGTTGTCCTGATGGGACCCCAAAAACACACTTTGTAGGGTTTAGCTTCCACTGCCATGCTTTTAGATTCTTAAAAGTCTCCTTGAGGTCTTTTATCAATGATCTGGGTTCTTTTGTCTTGATTACTACATCATCAATGTATGCTTCTACGTTTCTTCCGACTTGACTCCCCAAACAAGTTTGAATTGCTCTTTGATATGTTGCTTCTGCATTCTTTAGCCCAAAAGGCATTGATTTGTAGCAATATGCCCCAAATGGTGTAATGAACGATGTCTTGCTTTGGTCTTCTTCTCTTAGAGATATTTGATGATAGCCTGAATAGCAATTCAGAAAGGATAATAGAGCTATCTTGCTGTTGAGTCGATGATTTGATCAATCCTTGGTGGAACATATGGATCTTTTGAGCAATGTTTGTTGAGGTCTGTGTAGTCAATGCACATGCGCCATTCTTTTGAATTCTTCTTCTCAACTAGGACTGGGTTGGCAAGCCAATCCATGTTGATTATTTATCTGATGAATCCCGCTGCTATGAGCTTGGTGATCTCTTTTTTGATTACTGCTTTTCTGTCTGGAGCGAATCTTCGTAGCTTCTACTTAACGGGTTTGGATCCTTTGCTCACATCAATTATGTGCTCAGCCAACTTTCTTGAGACCCCTGGCATGTCGGCTGGCTTCCAAGCGAAGATATCTTTGGTCCCAAAGAAAGTTGGTGAGCATGAGTTCCTATTTGGGATCAAGATTTGTACTGATGATTGCCGTCTTCTCTGGGTCACCAGTCAACAAGTCAATAGTCTTGGTAGCAGCTTCTTTTGGTGGTGCAAAGTTGCTTGGATTCTTAGCCGGTATTTGAATCTCATTCGGGTTCATTTCATTGGCTAGTATTGCAATCTCCTTTCCTTCCTTTATGTCTTGTAATCTTTCGGATATTTGTACTGCTTGTACGTCGCAATCATGTGCTTTCTTTAGATCTCCTTTTAATGATAATATGCCCTTTGTTGTTGGCATCTTGAGTAGCAGGTATGGATAGTGTGGCACTGTCATGTATTTTGTTAAAGCTGGTCTCCCAAGTATTGCGTGGTAGCATGATTCAAAGTCTGTAACTTCAAATTTGATGAATTCCGTCCGGTATTTGTCTGATGTGCCAAAGGTGACTGGTAGGGTTATCTATCCGAGTGGCATAGCTGCTCTACTGGGTACTATTCCATAGAATGGTGTGCTTGTTGGTGTCATTAGTCCTTCACAATCCAGATTCATCCTTCTGAGAGTATCTGTAAAAATTATGTTGAGCCCGGCTCCTCCGTCGATGAGTACTTTAGTTACTGCCACTCCTGCGATAGTTGGACCTAGTACCAGCAGGTAGCATCCTACGTTTGCTGCACTGGTCCATTGGTATTCTCTTGTGAAGTGGATGTGGTACTCTGACCAATCTAGATACCTTGGGGTGGCTAGCTCAGCTACCATGATGGCTCTGTGAGCTAGTTTTTCTTGCCTTTTGCTTCGTGTGTTAGGAACACCTGAAAATATAACTACTAATTGGCGTTTGGGTTCTTGATAATCTCCTTCAGCTTTCTTTTCCTCCTTCTTGGATTCTTCTTGCTTTTGCTCCGAGTTGTTTTGATTCCTGTTTTCTCTCTTCATGAATTGCCGCTGAAAAGTGCTGTATTGAACTAACTTGTGTCTGGTTCCTGGGTGTATGTGACATGACATGTTCTCTATGTTTTTTGGTGCTCTTCCTTGGTAGTTGTTGCTCCAATAGTTGCTATTACTATTGTACCCACTGTTGTTACTGTTGTTGTTATTGCTGTAGTTGCCATTGTAATTGCCACCATTGCTGTTGTCATTGTATCTTCTCTTGTTGTCTGTGGTTGCCACCATGTTGTCATGCCTCGGCCTTTTGTCTTGCTGTCTATAATCAGGTCTTCTATTTTCTAGGTTGTCCCTAGCAAACCGATGCTGGGTTCTTTCTTCTGATGAAATTAGCTTTTCAACAACCCTCTTGAAATCTTCATTTGTTCTTGGGTTCTCATTAAAATAGTCTTTGTATTGCCAGTTTGCTAAGATTCCTTCCGCAAAGGCTTCTATCACTTCTCTATCGGTAATGTCATGGACTTGAGCCCTGAATTCTCCAAATCTTCTATAATATTCCCTTAGACTTTCTCCTCTCCTTTGCCTTACTCCTTTCAACTCGGCTGCAGTCATTGGATGGGTAATAATGCCTGCAAAGTTATTGCAAAAAGCTTCTTGTAAGTCTTCCCAATATCTGATTGATCTTGGCCTCAATTTGTCAAACCATTATAGTGGCATTGCTTTGAGGGCCATTGGAAAAAATAGAGCCTTGATGTCATCATCTCCTCCAGCTAACTCAATAGATTGGGAATAAACTCTTAGCCATTGTCTTGGTTCTACTTTGCCATCGTATTTGGAATGATTTGCTGGTTTAAATTTGTGTGGTAGCTTCAACATTTGTAGTCTTCCTATGAAACAAGGGAATCTATCATATGGTTCTGTTCTTTCATAGTCTGGCGATCTTGCCCTTCTATAATAAGACCTATCTTCTTTAAACTCAGACTCTTCGTAGTCATCTTCTCTGTCAAATCTTCTTGATATTTCCTGGTAGTGTTGGCTCAATTCTGATTTGCCACTTTCTTGTTGCTTTAAGTAATGTTCCTGCCTTCTATTAACATCAGCACTCTCTACTGGTCCTAGCCTTTGAAAGCTTGATTTTTTGGGTGGTTGCTCTCCTTGTGGCTCCTATGGAACTTCTTCATCGGGTTGTTTTTCTGATCCCCCAACTTCTTTCTTCTGACCTTCCTTTGTTTTTTCGTTATTCGTGAGGGTGTGCAACTCCTTTGTTAATTCTTTAATTCTTTCCCTTTTTGTATTTTTTGTGGCTTCTCTTTCCGTCTTCTTTCTGTTGTATTCTGTTAGTTCTGCCTTGTACTTATTCCAGATTTGCTTCCTTTGTTTAGCCCTATTCCTTCTTCTAGCCTTCAATTTATTCTTCTTTAGTCTTGCTAGCCTTTGCTCATCATTTTCGTTGCTGTTGCTTTTCTCATCCAGTCAGATGTTGCCTTCTAATTTGTCTAAAGATTTTATATCTGGTATTTGTGGTTGTTCCAAAGGTTGTTCTAACTGCTCCACCATGTATACAGTGTACTTCTTCTGAGCTCTTCTTGTATGGTACTTCATCCTTCGTTTGGTTGAGCTGTCGGTAGTTTCTGAGCTGGATCCGAGTTCTTTTCCCTCTTGATAAGGTAATTCTTCAATGTACGTACCAGTCTGGGCTTTGCTCGAGGTGAAAGAACCCGGCCAATGCACCACACAGTCTTGTGGGGTAACTGTCATGATCATCCCTTCTTGTGCTACCTCCAGGAGTATTTTTCTTGCTGAGTTCATCTTGTCTTGGGTAAAGTGTTGGTAGATTGATGCCGTGTTATATAGTTCGTATGTTCCTGAGTTCTTTCTAGAGTTGTACGAGTTGTATTCCTTCACGATCATTGTTGTGTCTTCGAGTCCAATTAGGTGTGGCTCCTTTGTTTTGAAAATTGCATCCGAATTGGGGTTGTGCTCCATCTCCTTATCCGAGTTGGGGTAATGCTCCATCTTCTTGTCCGAGTCAGAATTGTGCTCCATCTCCTTCTCAGAATCAGTTTCGTATCCGCTTTCTTCTCCTTTCTGAGTTGGATTCGAAGTTGAAAGTTTCATCCTTTTTTGGGTGAGTTCTTGCTCAACGGGATTGTTCTTGTCATCGAATTCTTTTTCTTCTTAGAGATGGGTACGTAGCTTGCCGTCGCCGCCTGCCTCGCAGATTCAGGATCCGAAGACGAAGGTTGTTCCCGCCGAATAAGTCATCTTGAGGTCGAGGTCCACCGAGCTCTCGAGAAAAAATTCGTCAAAAGCCCCTACCTGGTGCACCAGCTGTCGATGTTTTACCACCGATAGCCTGCCATGGGGGTACCCAAGACAGTTGTTCAAGCTTCGACGAATAGTGGAACTCGATGGTTACGCAAAGAGACTCATGATTTATACTGGTTCAAGCCCTTAACTTGGTCGAGTAATAACCTTACGTCTAGTTCGGCGTTAGCCTGTTTACGTCGTATTGCTTTTAGTATTGGGTGTGTTCGGTCTTTACAAGGGATCTCCTCACCAGCCCTTTATAGTCTAGGTGCTGAGAGGAGTTGTTTGTGTTCTACTCGGATATAAGGTCACAGTCCTAAGCTATGCTTCGGGCGCCTTTCCTTGTATAATCCGAATTGGAGTTTTGGTTCTACACGTTGCTTTGCTCTGTGTTCTTCTTGGCGATTGGGCTGTGGGCCTTGTTATCAAGGTCCACTTCCCTATAGTATGGTCTATGGGGGGCCCGTAGGGTTCTCCATCGAGAGTAACCTGACCCTCTCAACTGCTCAATCCTGCAATAGAAAGACAAAATCCAGTTCGAAGACTGGATACCATAGAAATCTCACATAAGAGAGGATCGAGCTACCAAACCCTAACAACAGCTAGCAAAGAGCTAAACCAGCAAGAACACAAGTGAAGCACGCGAGACACAAAATTTATCCCGTGGTTCAGCTCGCCACCAAGGCTTGCCTAAGTCCACGTTGTTGAGGCATTCACAAAAGGATTGGCTCACCACCAAGGCTTGCCTTACCCTCGTTCTCAAATCCAGAGAATGAGCTCTTGAAGTGAGGGGTAATTTCTTAGCTGCAGGATGAGGTTATAAACCTCCCAAGGCTGCCACACAAGTTGGCAAGCACAAGGGTGACGCCTAGCCGGCTAGGAGCAAGCTCCAAGAGTAACAAACCATAGAACCACCGGCCAAATGTGAACCAAATGCTCTTAGACTTTGAGAATCAGTGAATCTTCTCTCCAATCGAGTTTTGCTGCCTTTTCTCTCAAGTTTTGATGGTTGAAATCAAGGATTTGCTTGAGGGATGAAGGAGCAACAATGGAGGAGAGAGAGGTGAGCTTTGGTCTGTTCAGTTTTGAACTGAATCATTGGAGAAGAAGGCTCACTGTTGTGGGCCGACCCAAATGGTATTTATACCTCTTGGGTCCCAACGGTCGTTTATGTGCGGCACTGCCGCCCTAGCCAAAATAGGTAGAATCTGGAGATTTTTTGCTGGGTAAGAGGATATAGATCTATAGTTTTGAGCATCTAGTTGCACAATTGACCAACTATACTAGAATCCCTCTTTATAATACGGCTTTTTCTAAACTCAAATTCAAAGCATAAAAGAATGTAAATGCCTTTGAGTTGGTTGCCACTTCATTTGGCAATTGAAAACTTCTATTATCGAATATGTTTTCCTCATTCTCATTATACCTTGATTATGTGACTTGAACCATTTCCATACATATGAGTTCACCTTCATGGCTTTAAGTCACTTCCACTAAAGATTTGATCCTCAACACAATATGACTCCTCATAGCTTGATTAGTACCTCGACTCAATGCAAGTACTCTCTTCTTCACCTTAGCCATGGTACCTCAGTCGCCAAGCCGTCGCTTCCCCTTCACCTTCGCTTAGTACCTCGAAGCCCTTTCCTTGCTATCTTCACCCTATCAAGCCATACTCAAGTCACATTATATTAAGCATCCATTGAAAAACATTTCTTCAATATTTTGATCCTTGCTTGAATATTTTCTAGATATGAATGTTGAGATCAATCAAGCTTTAGTTTGTCTCACATAGAGACATACATGGATCAACATCAATATGGTCAAGCTAATTCATGATTCCTTATTCCCTTCTCATTTTGGCTTGACATTCCAATTGATCTTTCATATATTCATCCATGTAAGCAAACTAATGTAGAGATCAACTTATATCCACTATACATTGTCATTTACCAAGTATGTTTGCTTTCACATGATGCTATGATATCCCACAACATAGAAGCCATTTCATTGATTCCATTTGCATTGTTGTCTTTTGCTTGAACTAGACTGCTTCCATAAACTTCCAATACAACAATACACAGTTTGGCATTCACTTTAACATAATGTGGCATATCATCAAGTCTGCCTACTAGTTGAACCTTATATATACTTATTAATACACAACCCATAAGTATATGCAATAGACTCAACTTCCTGTTCAACACTTAGCAAACTTATTAGATCTTGAATTGTGTTGTCATTCAATTTACCAAAACCCACTAAAGGGCTAGATGCACTTACAAGAAGTCGCATGAACCATGACCATGATTCATTGTTCTCTCCCTCTACCAAAGCAAAAGCTATGGGTACTATCTGGTCCTTAGGATCAATAGTAGCCGCCATCATCAAGGTGCCCCTATACTTTTCTGTCAAGAAAGTGCCATCAACAAGTATGACTGCCCAACAAAACTGGAATGCATGTTCCATTTGCGTGAATGACTAGAACACTATCACACCCAATTTTAAGGATAAAATTGAATGCACAAAACTCATGTGTACCTAGGGATCAATCACACACACAAGCTGACAAATTACATAAAGTATCATCACGGTGTCCTTACATTAGATCCATAATATAACTTAGTCTTACATTACACTATGGAATATAAAAAGGTAACTCTCTCATGGGCTTCATCACAGGGAAGGTCAACTGGTTGACCACAAGCCTAAAAATCCTCAGGGAATTCCTCATACCCATTGTCATCTGTTACCCATCCGGGATTTTTATCCAAATAAAGAAAATAAACAAGCGTAAGTACATCCTGTACTTAACAAGTTAACATGGGGTTATGAAGCTCAAAAGGTTGACATTGGTTTACTGTAGTTAGCATTTTTAGTACGACAAGCTTTTATTATCAGATATTATCAAATTATGCTTAAGCTCCCATTTAATCCCATAAGAACATATATCAGGGTCAAGTGTACCATATATCATCATAGAACAACTTAAATGATCAACAAGTAACTAGTTATTCTATGAGTTTTCCGGGCCGCTCGTGACCGTGAGCACGGCTGTTATAACAGTTTGTTACCCTCTGCAGAGGTGGTGCACATTCATCGTGAGTCGTGATTCCCATATGCCCGGGTTAATTACTCCCATGTCACTAGTGAGCAGGCAGGGTACACTATGAAGCCATTTCATAGATTTCTCTAATAAGTTAGGGCCGCTAGGTTTCCTTGGTAGGTAGATATAGGAACCCCCCTTTCCTATGGCACATATCCATCACGACAATACACATAGGAACAGAGGCAGCCCTATACCCAATGTGGCAAGCCCCATTTGTGCCAAAAAGGTAACCTCTAACTAGCTAGAAAAGGTCCTATTACTAAGCTAAAGTCAGAGCCATATGACTCTCCCGGTTACACTGTCAGTCCCAGCTTTTACCGATAGATAAGTCCTTATGGAGGGCCGGGAGCAACATGATCAAAAGTCATTTGCACCTTCGCCCAATGGAACAGTTGTTATAAATCATGTTATACTTTTGGTTCCATAGAACCATTCATCATCATGTAGATCATGTTTAGTTAGAGCACTAGCAATCTACTCATATGCAATTACCCCATAGGAGTCAAGGGAACAAGTCATCAACTGTCTAGAATGTCCTTAGGGTTATAAAAATTAGACACATGCACATGAGTAATTGATTAAAGTGAAATAGGACATCAAGGTAGGCCCATGCTATACTTGCCTTGGTTCAGAAACTCTTGCTAGTCCTACTGGTCGTCGAAGAATTCTTGGTCTCTAACGTTCTCCTCACCGTCTGAACGCGATCAACACGGCAACATACAACATTCCAAAGGCATTCATGCAAAGCAAACATTCCTATAATTAGAACAGTACACCAACAATATAGAAAACAAGATAAAATGTTTGTGAAAATAATCTACGTCTCGCTACGATCACGTCAACGCGAAGTTCACGAAAAACAGAGCTAAAATGCATAAATTATGATTTAAACGGGATTTCCTATAGCAATATATTTAATTAAATCTAACCATGAAATTTAAATGTTCCTAACTTGACTAACAATGGTTCTAACATGTAGATTATGAAATTACGAAGCTAACGCGATTTGAACGGATCAATTCGGAGCTAAAACGACGATTTTATAAGCAAAACAGTTCAAATAGCATTTCTGTAAATACTAAAAACGTACTTTGAACTAAAATAGTTAACTTTACGCTTTCAAAATGAGAAAGCGTACATGGGGAAATACGCAAAGGACAGCGGGTTCTATTTCAGGAAAATGGAGGGGCTCTTTAACAAATTTGCCACGGCGAAAGGGTATCGGCCAACTAGGGCCTTTGATCTCGCGATGGACGGCCAGGATTATTTAGGAGGAGAGAGAACAAGGGGGGGGGGCTGGCTGAAACAGTGTTCCAGGCGGCCAGGTGCCATGGCCGACGACGAGGACTCGCCGGCGAGCACGGTTAGGGGGCTTTGGTTCGCGATTCGATGACCCAAAGCCACCGGATGAGAGAGGGGGAGCAGGCAAACACGTCCAGGCCAAAGAGGTGGCCGGAGGGTGCGGCCGTGGCGGCGGTCGCCATGGACGGCGGCCGGAGATCCTCGGCACATGCGGTTAGAGCTCTAGGAGCCATGAAACAATGAATTGAATGCATGGGGAGGTAGAGGGAAGCATGGCGAGGCTCACAGCGGGAGAAATCGGGGGTCGGAGTCGGCTCGGGGAAGACGGCGACGCAGACAGTGGTCCTCGAAACTTCTTTGCGCACCGGTTGCGGGCTCCGAGGCATGAGCGAGAGCAAAAAAATGGAGCAGGGAGCGAGAGGGGGACGCGCGGGGGTTCGGCTTTGCTTAAAAAGAGGCCGGGGCGCGGGGAGGGGGCGCTCCCACAACACGCGTGGAGCGGGGCGACGGTTGCTGTAGCGGCTTGACGGGGGCTATGGTTGCGGGAGGAAGGAGGCGGCACTGACGTGCGGGCCCGGGCGGTCAGTGACTGGAGGGGAAAGGGAGGCGCGGCGGTAGTTGCTGCAGCGCTGGGCTGGCGCGGAGCTGGGCTGGCGCGGGGCTGGGCCGGAAATGAGAAGGGGGAGGCGGGCGACCTGTGCTGGGCTGGGCCAGTGCGGGACGCTAGGGGGAGGCCGAGCCGGGCTGGCGCGTCAGCTCAGGCTGAAAACAGAGGAGGGGAGAAAAGAAAGAATTCTCCTTTTTCTTTTTCCAAAAGCATTTTAAATTCAAATTTCAATTCTCTTTGAAATTTTTGATCAATACCAAACATTCACAAAATAATATGCAGCAGCATGTATGCATCACTTGTAGCTAATCTTATATTTGATTTTAGTTTTATAAAAATTATTACTTTCCTATGTTTGAATGCTCACATAAATTGCTTAAATAAATCAATTTTACTATTTTTTAGAAAATGCAAAATTAGGGTGTTACAATTCTACCCCCCTTAAAATGAATCTCGTTCTCGAGATTCGGGTGATTGCTTACTCAAACAGTTGGGGATAAGTCTTTCTCAGATCCTTTTCTCTTTCCCAAGTAGCCTCATCCTCTGTATATCGATTCCACTGCACCTTACACATCTTTATAGTTCGGCTTCTTATAACTCTTTTGGCAGTTTCCAAGATCTTTATCGGATACTCTTCATAAATAAGATCTTCCTTGACAGCGAGTTCTTCCAAAGGAATTTGCTCTTCTGGTACCCTCAAACACTTTTTCAATTGGGAAACATGGAACACGTCGTGCACACCTGACAAACTCTTAGGTAGTTCTAACTGATAAGCTACTTCTCCACGTCTCTCTAGGATCTTAAAAGGTCCTATAAACCTTGGTGCTAACTTTCCCTTCATATTGAATCTTTTCACACTTCTCATTGGTGACACCTTCAAGTACACATAATCACCAACTTCGAAAGTCAGCTCTCTTCTACGAGTATCAGCGTAACTCTTCTGTCGGGACTGAGCCACTCTCAAATTGTCTCTAATCATTCTCACTTGTTCTTCCGCATCTCTAAGGACATCGGGTCCAAACACTTGAGTTTCTTCAATCTGATTCTAGAATAAAGGCGTTCTACATTTACGTCCATACAACGCCTCGAAAGGTGCCATCTTGAGACTCTTCTGATAACTATTGTTGTATGAGAACTCTGCGTATGGCAGACTCTTATCCTAACTATCACCATACTATAGTGCATAAGCTCTCAACATATCTTCCAAAATCTAGCTGATCCTTTCAGTCTATCCATCAGTTTGTGGGTGGTAAGCAGAACTAAAATTCAACTTTGTCCCCAAAGATCTATGTACTTTATGTCAGAATTGCGATATAAACTGAGTGCCTCTATTCGACACAATTTTCTTGGGAACACCATGTAAGCACACTATTCTTTCCATGTATAATTCTGCTAGTCTTGCACCTGTATAGGTAGTCTTGACTGGTAAAAAGTGAGCAACCTTGGTAAGTTGATCCACTATTACCCATATTGAATCATAACCTCTTTGAGTGCGGGGCAATCCTATGATAAAATCCATACCAACTTCTTCCCATTTCCATTCAGGAATCTTCATTGGTTGTAGTAACCCTATAGGTCTTTGATGCTCAACTTTCACTCTTTGACAAATGTCACACAAAGCCACATACTCTGCCACATCTCTCTTCAAACCATACCACCAATACTTCTCTTTGAGATCCAAATACATCTTGGTACTTCTAGGATGTATAGAATAAGCAGACTCATGGGCCTCTTATAGAATTGCATCATGGATAGCCTTCACTTCAGGTACACATATCCTTTTTTCTAACCAAAGAGTGCCATTCTCATCCATTCTGAATCCGGGTGTCTTTCCAAGCACTACATTCTCTGTTATCTCCTTAAGTTTTTCATCCTCCAATTGACCTTTGCATATCTCTTGCTCCAATGTAGGCTCTATCACCAATTCCATTGCATTAGTGAAAAGCTCAAGTTGAGATACTCCATTTCAGCACACAACTCTGCTGACATAGATGTCATCTGAAGTCCATTAGCATAGCTCTTTCTGCTAAGTGCATCAGCTACGACATTTGCCTTTCCCGGGTGATAATGCACTTCCAAATCATAGTCTTTGGTCAATTCCAACCAGTGACATTGTCTCAGATTTAGATCTGATTGGGTAAAGATATACTTCAAACTCTTGTGATCTATATATATATCACTCTTATGTCCAATTAGATAATGTCTCTAGATCTTCAAAGCATGAACCACAGCTGCCAATTCTAAGTCATGAGTAGGGTAATTCAACTCATGCTTCCTCAATTGTCCAGATGCATATGCTACCACTCTTCCCTCTTGCATAAGCACACATCCAAGGCCCAAATAGGATGCATCACAATATATAGAGAAGTTCTTGCTTAAATCGGGCAGAATTAATACTGGAGTTGTAGTCAATCTTTTTTTTAGCTCATCAAAGTTTACCTGGTATTTATCTGACCATACATACTTAGCATTCTTTTCCAACAGAGTTGTCATAGGCTTGGCTAGCTTGGAAAAACCTTCAATGAACCTTCTGTAGTATCCAGCCAATCCCAAAAAGCTTCGAATCTCACTTACATTGGTTGGTGGTTTCCAATTCAATACATCTTGCACTTTGCCTGGATCCACTGCTATTCCACCATTGGAGACAACATGACCCAGAAAAGAGACTTCTTTCAACCAAAACTCACACTTGCTTCGCTTAGCGAACAACTTATGCTCTCTAAGCTTTTGCAAGACCAACCTTATATGTTTAGCATGTTCATCTTTAGTCTTGGAGAATATCAGTATGTCATCTATGAATACCACTACAAATTTATCAAGAAACTCCATGAACACCTTATTCATCAGATACATGAAGTATGCAGGTGCATTGGTTAATCCAAATGACATAACGGTGTACTCATATAATCTATACCGTGTAGTGAATGTTGTCATGGGTATATCTGAGTTTTGAATCTTAAGCTGATGATAACCAGAGCGGAGATCAATCTTGGAGAACACATGGGCTACTCTCAACTAATCAAACAAATCATCAATCCTAGGCAAAGGGTATTTATTCTTGATTGTAACCTCATTAAGTGAATGGTAATCCACACACATCCGTTGACTACCATCCTTCTTATCCATAAAGATCATAGGTGCCCCCCATGGGGAAGAACTGGGGCGTATGAAACCTTTTTCTTGCAACTCTTTTAGTTGTTTCTTAAGCTCTTCTAATTCATTAACCCCCATTCTATATGGACGTTTAGCTATTGGTGTAGTTCTAGGTAATAATTCAATAATGAATTCAATGTCTCGGTCAGGTGGCATACCTGGCAAGTCATCGGGGAAGACATCCGGGAACTCCTCCATGACATGATCTTGTTCATTGGCTTCACCATCTAGCTGGTTTACTATGGCTGTAGGCCGAGCTTGCACTACCACTTCTACATAGATTCTATCTCTATTGAGTGATGTCACAACCATAGATTTCTCCTAACACTGAATCACTGCCCGATGTTGTTTCATCCAATCCATTCCTAGAATAAGATCAATTCCCACTGTTCTTAACACAATTGGTTTCACTTTGAAGTCTACCCCCTTAAGGAAATGCTAGTTAAGGGACTCCAATATGAAGCGGGCATACTACCTCCCGGTGAATTTACTAGTATGGGGTTTTTCATGGCACACAAAGGTATGCTATGCATTCTAACAAAAGCTTGGGAAATAAAAGAATGAGAAGCACCAGAATCAAAAAGTACTATAGCAGAGATAGAGTTGACGCTGAACGTACCCAACATGACCTCTGGCATCTCTTGAGCTGCATTAGATGACACATAGTTCACCTTCACAGTGTGAGGTGGTCGGGCATTGAACTTCTGATTCCCAGTCTGGTTCTAAGGTGCTTGTTGGTTCTGCTTCTTAGGACACTGATGAGCATAGTGACCTACTTCTCCACAGCGGTAGCAAGCATTAGGGTTATTGGGTGCACCACTCTTCATAGGAGCATTGTTGGATGGTCCCTGGTGTGTTGCCAGATTGCCAGTCGATTGCGGAGGACGCTGATTACCATACTGTTGCTAGTACTAAGGGCGTTGCTGGAACTGATTCCGTTGAGGATACCGACCATGGTTTCCCTGGTTAGATGGTCCTTGATTCCTTTGTTGAAAACCCTGCTGGGGATAGGCACACGGGTGGGTGTTACTTCTAGAAGCTTGCCCTTGAAGCCTCCTCTTCTTGGCTTCCATCTCTTTACGCTTATCGTCAATCATAATAGCGTGGTTCAATAATGACTGAAAGTTGGGGTAGGTGTTGGACATCAGTTGAAGCTACAGTCCATCATAGAGTCCCTTAAGGAAACGGCGTTGCTTATCCTTGTCCTTAGCCACATCATTTGGAGCATAGTGTGATAGTTGAGCAAACTTGTCACGATACTCCGCCACACCCATGGATCCTTGTTTGAGGGACCTGAATTCCTCCTACTTCAATTCCATGAGTCCATCAGGGATATGATAAGACCAGAAATTATCCTTGAATTCCTGCCAGGTGATAGCAGGAGCATTGTTGGGATGTCCATGAAAGGATCAAGATGCCCAAGAGGGGGGGTGAATTGGGCTAATTCGAAATTCTCTTGCAATAAACAAATCCTACGGATAGCCCAATTAACCCCTTGTGCCTAGAAAAGTGTTTCTATCAAACTAATGCACAACGAACTCACCACCTATGTTCCAACCTTACTCAAGCAAGCAATTCTATGGATGTAAAACAAGTATTGAATTGCTTAAAGTAAATACTCAAAGTAAGTGCTCAAAGTAAATAGGGAGAGAAGGGAACGCGGCGATGTTTTGCCGAGGTATCGAAGAGTCGCCACTCTCCACTAGTCCTCGTTGGAGCACCCGCGCAAGGGTGTAGCTCCCCCTTGATCCGCGCAAGGATCAAGTGCTCTTTACGGGTTGATTCTTCGACACTCCGTCGCGGCGAATCACCCAAAGCCGCTCACAACTTTGAGTTGGGTCACCCACAAGCTCCGCCGGGTGAACACCAAACTCCCAAACACCACCAAGCCGTCTAGGTGATGGCGATCACCAAGAGTAACAAGCACGAACTCTCACTTGACCACGCGAAGCCTAATGAGACGATGGATGCACACTTGGCTACTCTTGATTTGCTAGTGAGGCTACTCTCTTGGATTCTCAACTCACAAACACCTCACTAGGAACTTGCTCTTCTTGGCACTCACAAACGTGTTTCTCAGCTGTTGGAATGAGCAAAAGTTGCTCCACTCACGAGTGGAGCTTCTATTTATAAGGCAGCCTGAAAAACTATCCGTTATGAGCTTCTGCGGGGTGACCGGACGCTCCGGTCGTGATGACCGGACGCTCCGGTCAGTTCTACCCGCGAACCAGTAATTAAAGAGTCGACCGGACGCTGGCAGGGTCCGGTCAGCACTGACCGGACGCGTCCGGTCGCATAAAACCCTTACTGGAACCTTACTGGACTCGACCGGACGCTGAACCCTCAGGGTCCGGTCGCACTGACCGGACGCGTCCGGTCACACTTTTCCAAGTCTGGACCCTTACTGGAGTCGACCGGACGCTAGCTCTCAGCGTCCGGTCACACGACCCTCCAGCGTCTGGTCACAACAGACTTAACCACCTCAGTCAAACGAACTGACCGGACCCTGCGGCCAGCGTCCGGTCGCACCGGAGCCAGCGTCCGGTCAGTGTTTGACCCTCCATTCACTTTCAACTCTCGATCATATGTGAATGAAGTTTGCTCCAAAGGATCTTAGGCATTCATAGGAGCTACCTAGAGCTAGTTTTAACAAGTGTGCACCACACCTAACTCACTAGACTCAACTAGGTCAAGCTACTCGTTCATACCCCCCTTCATAGTACGGCCAAAGGAAAAACAAAGTCCTAAACTACTCTAAGTGTCTCTCCAGCTCCAATCGACACTTAGAACTAGTTATCCTTAACCTTGTCGTCCATCCTTTGAAAACCGAAACGATTTCCATCGTAGGGGCATGACAACCTCGATTGCCCAATCGATCTCCATTACCATGACCTAACTTAATTGCCTCTGCAAAACACACGTTAGTCATAGTAATCTTGTATTGACATTAATCACCGAAATCCAACTAGGGGCCTAGATGCTTTCAATCTCCCCCTTTTTGGTGATTGATGACAATACCACCTCGAGTATGTTATGGAGTGAGGTTTTTGACGGGCTTGGTTCATATAAGCTTTTGTCAGTAAGAATAAAAGAGTTAGTCAAGCTTATATGACCCAAGCCAACACAATGTACTCAAAGGATATGAATTAAGCATGAGTACTAATAATAAAGCTCATTTGCTTCGAAGTATAAACGCGGAAGCAAACGCAAATGAGCATTACACAAGTGATATGACATATAGATAATGCAAAGTAGAAATCACACATGTCAAATATCACAACCACGTAGATAACACTATCACATATATATAGTAGTATGCATGAAAGTAAACACACAAATGCATAAGTAATAGTGTATCACACAAATAAAACTCCAAATGTATATAATAATCTAATACTGGATAACTAGCTCCCCCTAAAGCTCACTCCCCCTGAGTCTACATACCCAAAACCCTCTCCCCCTTTGGCGTCAAACACCAAAACCTAAGGGTCGGTCGGCGGGGCTGCAGCGGACGAGTCGGGCGCTGAAGTACGTGGAGCAAGATGGAACTGGGCGCCATCATCATCTGATCCTGAGCTCTGAACTGACTGACCCTCTGAAGCAGGAAGTGTCGCTGAAGCGGTCTGGGTCTGAGCTGGGGCTGGTGCTGCCTGTGACGCTGCAAGTAAGTCTGTCGTAGGATCTGACGAGGCGACAGACGAGGGGAGCCTCTGAGTGGTCATGATAGCTGGAGCTGCTGTAGACGGACCGGCAGTATGCATGTGAGGCGGAGTAGGCATGCCGGTCAACTCGCTGAATGATGCTCCAAGACTCCTGGAGACTGACGACTCAGGCACAAACAGCGAGGAAGACTGCTCTGGTGTAAAGCCCGTCTGAAAGGGCGTGAACTGCGGGGCAACACCCGGTGAGGCTAACCACTGGGACACCTGTACTGGAGGTGACGTGAACTGAACTGGAGGCTGTCCCTGACTCTGAAGCCCGATGGGCTGTACTGCTGGAGTCGTCGAAGTGGTAGGAGGCTGTGCAAGCTGGGGCGAAGGCTGTGGCATTGGGACCCCAATAGCTGTCACTACATGCTGCATGAATCCCATGAGCTGCTGCTGCATTAGTAGCTGCTGGTGCTGAAGGAGCTGCTGCTGCCGCTGGAACTCGTCCTGACGAGCCTGAAACTGTGCGAAGTTGGCAGCTGTCTCCTGTGCCTGTCGTGTCTGATCCTGCTGCATCCGCTCAAGAATAGCAATGAGAGCGGGGTCTGTCTGTGGAGCAGGTGGAGCAGAACTGGAGCTACCGGCCTCTGCATCGTGTCTGCGTGGAGGCATCTGAGGTATAGGCTGGTAGTCGTCGTCGGAGCTATCACTGTACTCGCTCACCTCCTGCTGTGCCTCTAGCTCCGCCTCCTCAGTAGCTGCAATCCCTCTGATGATCTCATCCTGCTGAGCTGCAGACTCTGGCACGTCGGGGCGACGGCTAGGCTGACTGGGTGCCTGAGGAGTGGCGTGTCTGATCCGCTGTGACAGGTTGTAAGCTGGGAACTCTGTGGTGGCACCTGTATACTCATCCATCATGCCAGGGGGCTTATCCATCACAACTCTGCGAATAAGGAAGGTGATCCAGTGAGCATAGGGAAGCTGCCTGCGACCCTTGAATCCCTCAGCGATAGTATCCTCCATCTCAGAAAGAAGGAGGTCCCAGATGTCAAACACTGTCATCTGCATGATAGCATTGAGAAGCCAGAGCTGTAAGCGAGTCAGGCCCTCCCTGTATCCCAACCTGGGAAGCAGTGTCCTCCTGATGATGGCCTCTAGTATCCTCGCTGTAGGAGTCAAGTCACTGGGGTTCCTGCTCGACCCCTCACCAAATGGCTCCTTGAAGCAATGCCGCACTAAGTCTGTAGGGGGTACCAACCCTCCATGGGGACGCCTGGGAGGTCCCTGCTGTCCATAGCAAACCTCATGCATCCTTATAGGTTGCTCCTGTAGTCTCAGTATCTCCCTGGCTCTGCCACTAGTCACTCTATGGTCTTTGCCGTTGAAGGCAAAGTGAATGAATCTGTGATGAGGATCAACATAGAGCGAGGCATAAAACTGACGGACCCAAGATGGTACATATATCCCCGTCCGTCCAATCAGATCTGACAGTCCTGGCAAATATGACAAGTATTGCCGAATGCCCTCTCCGGCTGCTGCCACAATGGACTCTATCTGACAGACCCTCTGTGATCTGAACACTGCCCCACTGTTAAGATATGCATTGTAGAAATCCTCATGCAGTGGCGTGTAGAACCCCTCAGCTGCTCTCTCATCCCTCCTCGGAGGAAACCAGACCTCAAACTCCACAAACCGCAGCTGCTGAACCTGCCTGGCTGTAGCGGCCCTCAAGTCGAGGTGAACCACTGGAGGCGGACCCTGTGAAGGACGTGAACCCCTGCGCCGTGTCACTGGCCTCGGTGGAACTGCAGCACTGGTACGACTCGAGCGGCGTAGCTGAGGTGCCGGCTCGGTCTCCTGACTCTCCTGAGTCTCCTGGGCTGGCTGAGGCTCTGCTGGTGGGGGCTGCTGCTGTGCTGACGGACCCTCCTCAATGGCAACCCGTCGTCCTGCCAACGTGGCAGTCCCAGCTGGACTACCATGACGACGCTCAGCCTCCTCAATCGCAGCTCTGAGTGCGGGTGAAACTGGCTGATCTGCAATAACAACTCCGCTGCGGGTACCACCTCTCTCTGCACGCTCTGCGGCCTCTGCAACAGCTGCTGCTCTCGCTGTCTCGGCGTCGGGGTACTTGCGCTTCTTGGATGTTACTTGCTTGGTTGACTTGCCCTTGGATCCGGCTGGCTGACGAGGCGGGGGCCTCCGATCATCATCGCCTGGGCCACCACCAACATTCTTGGTGCGAGCCATCTGAGCTGACAAGATGGTGAACTGTCGCTGATGAAGATCAACTGTCAATCTGCCGCTTTCGAGGCTTGGCCTCGATCCTTACTCGCGAGCTTGGCTCCGAGTTTACTGCCAACTGCCAGACGAAACACAACGGAAACGACACGCTGCACGATAGAATAGATGGATATACAAATAAATACCATATATCTAATAGTTGCGAAATCCTAATAGAGAAAGCAATGTAGATGCGAAATTGAATCGTATGGCTTTCTACCTGACGAGCCGCGAACCGAGAAGAGGTAAGTTGTCACGCGGGGGATCTCAGAACCGGTTAGGGTTAGGTCAAATGCCCAATCAATGGGAGGATAGCCCTGGGTGGAGCGCGACTGGCGAGCGGGGGCCGAGCGTGGAGGCGCGGCGAGGCAAGGCACGACGGCGCGGCCAGTCAGGCGCACGGTGGCGCGGGTGCAGGCTGACCGGAGAGGTGGCGCGTGGCTGGGCTGCGACAGTGGCTCGGGCTAGGGCACGGCTGCGCGGACGAGAGGTGAGGCGCGAGGAGGCTGCGGCGCAGTGGTGCGGCGACGACTTGGGCGCGGCGGCGGCTCGGCGAGGCAGCGGCGGCGCGTGCGCGAGATTGGAGGCGAGAAGGTGGCGGCGCTGGTTAGGTCGGAGCAGAGGAACACGGCCGGATAAATAACCCCCAACGCGACAGAAAGGGAAACCGAAAAGAGTCCTTAAGACGCGCGAGATCTACTGACCGGACGCTCCGGTGGTAGCGACCGGACGCTACCACCCAGCGTCCGGTCGATTCCAGAGAGGTCCAAATCCTCTGGAATCGCGACCGGACGCGTCCGGTGGTCCTTGACCGGACGCAGGCAGGGTCCGGTCAGTACAACTTTGTCATCCTCCGTTCGACCGGACGCTGAGCCCTTTCTGACCGGACGCACAGACGCAGCGTCCGGTCACTCCTTCAACAGCAGTTCACCTCCTGTGAACTGACCGGACGCTGGACATCAGCGTCCGGTGCAGCGTCCGGTGCACCTTTTTCAGCAATTCTTCAACATACCTTCGCGCTACCTGTTCCCAATCAAGTCCCAACTTGAATAAGATCAAAATAAACACCAATTGGGACTGATGTGAGTGACCTCTCTCAAACCCTCATAATTTTCAAAATATTTTGCCTTAGGCTATAATTCTTTTTAAGAAAGTAGGCAGCAAGAGGGCAAATGGAACAAAACGACAAAACAACATTCATGCAAATGTAATGCTTGTAAGTAAATCTAGTTGCTTGTCAAGTTTGATCCAAGGTTAAGCTTCTTCACACGCTTTTCGGCGGTTATCTTAACCATGTTAGACAAGCCCTATATGCATTGCCACAAATTAAACATGTTGTATTTTACAATGGATGCAAGGGACAACACAAGCTCAATTTTTTGTGAAGTTACTAAAATCAAGTACATTGAGCTCGTTCCGCAATCTACAAAATGTAGCTTCATCTAGCGGTTTAGTGAAGATATCCGCTAATTGATCTTCGGATCTTACACCTTCTAGTGATATATCATTTTTGGCTACATGATCTCTTAGAAAGTGATGGCGGATATCTATATGCTTGGTGCGAGAGTGTTGAACCGGATTATTTGCAAGTTTTACCGCACTTTCATTGTCGCACAAAAGAGGTACTTTCTCTAGAACTACTCCATAGTCTAGTAAAGTTTGTTTCATGTATAATATTTGTGCACAACAAGCACCCGCGGCAATGTATTCCGCTTCGGCGGTGGACAAAGCCACACTATTTTGTTTCTTGGAGGACCAAGATACAAGAGATCTACCAAGCAAATGGCACCCTCCGGATGTGCTCTTTCTATCAACTTTGCATCCGGCGTAGTCCGAATCGGAATAGCCAATTAATTCAAATAAAGCTCCTTTGGGATACCAAAGGCCAATGCTTGGTATGTGCTTAAGATACCTAAGGATTCTTTTTACGGCAATTAAATGTGTTTCCTTAGGACTAGCTTGAAATCTAGCACACATACACACACTAAACATGATGTCGGGCCTAGATGCGGTTAAATATAACAAGCTACCAATCATAGAACGGTAGAGAGTTTGATCAACCGAGTTACCTCCCTCATCTAGGTCGAGATGTCCATTTGTAGGCATTGGGGTCTTGATTGGCTTACATTCATCCATCTTGAATCTTTTGAGAAGATCTTTTGTGTATTTCTCTTGAGAGATGAAGATGCCTTCTTTCATTTGCTTGACTTGAAAACCAAGAAAGAATGTAAGCTCACCAATCATTGACATCTCGAACTCCTTAGACATCAATTCACCAAATTCTTTGCATGAGTCTTCATTTGATGATCCAAAGATGATATCATCAACATATACTTGACAAATGAAGATATGCCCATCAAGCTTCTTGGTGAATAGTGTGGTGTCGACCTTCCCAATGGTGAAGCCCTTCTCAATGAGGAAGTCCCGAAGGCGCTCATACCAAGCTCTTGGGGCTTGCTTAAGCCCATATAGTGCCTTGGACAACCTATAAACATGATTAGGATATCTAGGGTCTTCAAACCCGGGAGGTTGATCAACATAGACTAGTTCATTAATAAAGCCATTTAAGAATGCACTTTTCACATCCATTTGATATAGTTTCATTTCATGATGTGATGCATATGCAAGAAGGATACGGATGGCTTCTAATCTTGCAACCGGTGCAAAGGTTTCTCCAAAATCTAAACCTTCAACTTGAGAGAACCCCTTTGCTACTAGTCTTGCCTTGTTCCTCACAACAACACCTTGATCATCTTGCTTGTTGCGGAACACCCACTTCGTTCCAATGACTCTTGCATCTTTTGGTCGCTCTTCAAGATTCCAAACTTCATTGCGAGTGAAGTTGTTCAACTCTTCATGCATGGCATTGATCCAATCCGGATCTTTAAGAGCATCTTCTACCTTGGTAGGCTCATAGCAAGAGACAAAGGAGTGATGAGCAATAAATGAAGTAAGTTTTTGAGATCGAGTCATCACCCCCTTTGTTGGACTCCCTATGATGAGATCTTGTGGATGATCTTGTAGGAGAGGTGTATTTCTTCTATTGACCACTTGAGGAGGAGGTTGTGGAGCATCAACATCTTGTGCTTGTACCACCATTTGCTCATGGGAGATATGAGTATCTTCATTTTCTACTCTCCCAACTTTTTCACCATCTTGTGGTACATTTGATGAAGAAGGTTGGTTAATGACTTGTACATCATCTTCATCATCTTTTGGCTTGATGTCTCCCACCGGAATGTTCTTCATAGCCTCCCTCAATGGTTCATCACCTACATCATCAAGATTCTCATGTGCTCCTTGGGAGCCGTTAGATTCATCAAATTCCACATCATATGTTTCTTCAACCAAGCCGGTGGCATGATTAAATACTCTATATGCTTTGGACTTCAATGAGTAACCAACAAGAAAACCTATATCACAACGCCTTTGAAACTTCCCTAGGTGTTGCCGCTTCTTGTAGATGTAGCACTTGCAACCAAACACCCTAAAGAAGGAGACGTCCGGCTTCTTCCCATTGAGCAACTCATATGGTGTCTTGACAAGGAACTTTTGAAGAAATAGGCGGTTGGATGCATAACATGCGGTGTTGATTGCTTCCGCCCATAGAGCTTCGGGGGTGTTGTACTCATCTAGCATTGTCCTTGCAAGAGTGATCAAAGTCCGGTTCTTCCTCTCAACTACACCATTTTGTTGAGGAGTATAGGTTGCGGAGACTTCATGTTTGATTCCAACTTCATCACAATAAGCTTCTATATTTGTGTTGTCAAACTCTTTGCCATTGTCACTTCTTATCTTCTTTAGCTTCACTTCAAATTCATTTTGAGCTCTCTTGGCAAACTTCTTGAAACATGATGCAACTTCGGATTTGTCATGAAGGAAGAACACCCATGTATATCTTGAATAGTCATCCACAATCACAAGACAATAGAGATTTCCTCCCAAACTCTTGTATGTTGTTGGTCCAAATAAATCCATGTGTAGGAGTTCTAGCACTCTTGTGGTTGACATGAAAGCTTTGGTTGGATGAGTGTTTGCAACTTGCTTGCCGGCTTGACATGCACTACAAAGCTTGTCCTTCTCAAACTTCACATCCTTCAATCCTCTTACCAAATCATTCTTCATAAGCTTCTTGAGTGAGCTCATCCCAACATGAGCAAGTCTTCTATGCCATAACCACCCAAGTGTTGTTTTGGTGAATAGGCAAGTTTTCAAGTTTGCATCTTCGGAGGTGAAGTCAACTAGATATAAGTTGTTGTATCTAAATCCATTGAATATCACTTGATTGTCATCTACTTTGGATACAACAACCTCCTTTTCGGTGAATAAGCATTGAAATCCAAGATCACACAATTGCCCAACGGATAGCAAGTTGAAGCTCAATGAAGCAACATAGAGTACATTGGAAATGGAATGATCATTTGATATTGCCACTTTGCCCAATCCTTTAACCTTGCCCTTTGAATTATCTCCAAATGTTATTTTCTCTTGTCCATCTACCTTTTCATCTAGTGAGGTGAACATACGAGGATCACCGGTCATATGTTGAGTGCAACCACTATCAATAACCCAATGACTTCCACCGGTCTTGTAGTTCACCTACACACAAGAGATTCAAGCTTTAGGGATCCAAGCTTGTTGAGGGCCCTTCACCTTCTCAACAAGTGACTTAGCCACCCAAATTTTCTTAGGCCTACTCTTGTTGGGGGGACCTAAGAACATGACTTTCATCTTTCCACTCGAATCTTTTCTAAGCATGTAGTGAGCATTGAAGGCAAAGGGTCTAGCATGCTTGGGCAAGGGTTGTGGTGGTGGAGTTTGACACTCATGAGCAAAGTGGCCTTCTTGACCACACTCAAAACATCTCTTTGGCTTTGGCTTTGGCTTTGATTGTTGGTGTTGAGCTTGAGCCTTCTTCTTCTCTACACTTGCCATATATCCAATGCCACTTCTATCCATCTTCATGACGGTATTCATGAGTAGCTCACTTTGGAGATGCTTGCCTCTAGCAAACTTGCTCAATCCCACCTTGAGATGCTCTTTCTCCATCTTGAGCTTCTTATTCTCTTCTTTGAGAATATCATTGTTCTTTTCCTCCTTGAGTTTCTTGATTTCTTCTTTTAGCTTCTCATTCTCAAGGATCACCTCTTTGTCATGATCAAGAGTTTCTAGCACGATGGTGTTGTGACTTTTCATTTCTTCAAGATCTTTCATGAGCTTCTCATTGTCACTCTTGAGCTTGACAAACTCATCATAGTCATTGCACTCAACCACTTGCTTGCCCTTGCTACTAGATCCATGCTCAATGCTTTCATCAATTAAATCATCACATGAGGTAGCTATATCAATCTTAACAACATGGTTAGTAGCATCATGTGGCTCATTTGGTAAGAATTCTTGTGCAATAATAAGGGTATCATAATTGATCTTTAGAGTTGTATATTCATCTTTTAGCTTATGGTGACTAGTGACAAGCTCATTGTGCACCCACTCAAGTTTTTCATTTTTATCTTTAAGCTCTTTCTTAGAAGATTTGAGCTCCTTGAGTTTGGATGATATAGAATCATTTGTTTCTTTGAGCTCATCATTAGCCTTTTCTAATGTATCACACTTAGCTAAGAGTGAATCATTTTTAGCATCAAGTTTTTCATTTGTAGCTCTACTCTTTCTAATGATCTTAGTATATTTTCTTAGTATTTTGACAAGATCATCATATGTAGGTGAGTCATCATCATCGCTATCACTATCATCATCACTAGCATGTTCATCATCACTACTATCATCACTCTTAGTTACCTTGCGTTCACCTTTGGCCATAAGGCATAGGTGTGTAGAGGATGATAGCGATGGTGGTGGTGAAGATGCAAGATCAATAGCAATGGCGGCCACCTTTTCATCGTCACTTTCATCATCGGATGATCCACTTGATGAATCAATGTCCGTGAGCCAATCACCGACAATGTAGGCCTTGCCACTCTTCTTCTTCTTGTAGAAGTCCCTCTTTTTGCCATCTCTCTTCTTGTATGGCTTGTTCTTCTTCTTTTCATCTTCATCACTTGAATCATCTTTCTTGCCCTTGTTCTTGAACTTGTCTTTCTTGGGCTTTGTGCATTGATGAGCTAGATGGCCAAGTTCGCCACAATTGTAGCAATCCATCTCGGAGATTGGCTTTCTTCTTGAGCTTGTGAAGAACTTCTTTTTCTTGCCATCAAACTTGATGCCACTCTTATTTAGCCTTTTTAGCATCTTGGTGGTCTTCTTCACCATGAGGGCAAGGCTTTCATCATCATTTTCATCACTTGAGCTCTCATACTCAAGCTTTGCTTTGCCCTTGTCTTGGCTAGCTTTGAATGCTAAGTCCTTCTCTTTCTTCTTTGTAGAGGATGAGCCATCTTGTGGTGTGATGTGCATGTACATCTCATGAGCATTGATCTTTCCCAAGATTTGTGTCGGTGTAGCGGCGGAAAGATCACCTTGATGTAGCACGGTCACAATGTGCCCATATTTGTCAATGGGGAGGACACTCAAGATTCTTCTCACAACGTCGGATGGTGACATTTGAGTAAGTCCAAGCCCATTGACTTCCTCTACAAGAACATTTAATCGAGAATACATCTCATTAGCACTTTCTTTGGGAAACATCTCAAAAGAATTTAGCTTTTTAATCACAAGATGATAGCGTTCCTCACGCTCACTCTTGGTTCCCTCATGGAGCGCACAAACGTCCGACCATAGTGCATGGGCGTCTTTGTGGTTCCTTACACGATTGAACACCTCTTTGCAGAGGCCTCTAAAAATGGTGTTGCGAGCCTTTGCATTCCATTTTTCATAATTTACTTCATCGCCTTGAAGTTGGGCGGCATTCCTAGGTGCGGGGAACCCTTGGGAGGCGGCTCTAAGAATTCCAACATCTAGAGCTTCTAAGTATGCCTCCATGCGGATTTTCCAATATGGAAAATCATCTCCCTCAAAGATAGGAGGAGGTCCATCCCCGTGAGACATCTTGCTCTAAGCGATTAAGCTTATAAACGTGAGCACGAGGCTCTGATACCAATTGAAAGGATCAAGATGCCCAAGAGGGGGGGTGAATTGGGCTAATTCGAAATTCTCTTGCAATAAACAAATCCTACGGATAGCCCAATTAACCCCTTGTGCCTAGAAAAGTGTTTCTATCAAACTAATGCACAACGAACTCACCACCTATGTTCCAACCTTACTCAAGCAAGCAATTCTATGGATGTAAAACAAGTATTGAATTGCTTAAAGTAAATACTCAAAGTAAGTGCTCAAAGTAAATAGGGAGAGAAGGGAACGCGGCGATGTTTTGCCGAGGTATCGAAGAGTCGCCACTCTCCACTAGTCCTCGTTGGAGCACCCGCGCAAGGGTGTAGCTCCCCCTTGATCCGCGCAAGGATCAAGTGCTCTTTACGGGTTGATTCTTCGACACTCCGTCGCGGCGAATCACCCAAAGCCGCTCACAACTTTGAGTTGGGTCACCCACAAGCTCCGCCGGGTGAACACCAAACTCCCAAACACCACCAAGCCGTCTAGGTGATGGCGATCACCAAGAGTAACAAGCACGAACTCTCACTTGACCACGCGAAGCCTAATGAGACGATGGATGCACACTTGGCTACTCTTGATTTGCTAGTGAGGCTACTCTCTTGGATTCTCAACTCACAAACACCTCACTAGGAACTTGCTCTTCTTGGCACTCACAAACGTGTTTCTCAGCTGTTGGAATGAGCAAAAGTTGCTCCACTCACGAGTGGAGCTTCTATTTATAAGGCAGCCTGAAAAACTATCCGTTATGAGCTTCTGCGGGGTGACCGGACGCTCCGGTCGTGATGACCGGACGCTCCGGTCAGTTCTACCCGCGAACCAGTAATTAAAGAGTCGACCGGACGCTGGCAGGGTCCGGTCAGCACTGACCGGACGCGTCCGGTCGCATAAAACCCTTACTGGAACCTTACTGGACTCGACCGGACGCTGAACCCTCAGGGTCCGGTCGCACTGACCGGACGCGTCCGGTCACACTTTTCCAAGTCTGGACCCTTACTGGAGTCGACCGGACGCTAGCTCTCAGCGTCCGGTCACACGACCCTCCAGCGTCCGGTCACAACAGACTTAACCACCTCAGTCAAACGAACTGACCGGACCCTGCGGCCAGCGTCCGGTCGCACCGGAGCCAGCGTCCGGTCAGTGTTTGACCCTCCATTCACTTTCAACTCTCGATCATATGTGAATGAAGTTTGCTCCAAAGGATCTTAGGCATTCATAGGAGCTACCTAGAGCTAGTTTTAACAAGTGTGCACCACACCTAACTCACTAGACTCAACTAGGTCAAGCTACTCGTTCATACCCCCCTTCATAGTACGGCCAAAGGAAAAACAAAGTCCTAAACTACTCTAAGTGTCTCTCCAGCTCCAATCGACACTTAGAACTAGTTATCCTTAACCTTGTCGTCCATCCTTTGAAAACCGAAACGATTTCCATCGTAGGGGCATGACAACCTCGATTGCCCAATCGATCTCCATTACCATGACCTAACTTAATTGCCTCTGCAAAACACACGTTAGTCATAGTAATCTTGTATTGACATTAATCACCGAAATCCAACTAGGGGCCTAGATGCTTTCAGTCCATACTGGAAAGAATCCCACCAATCCTGAGTTGCTCCCTGGAGTTGACCAGAAGCATACAACACCTTCTCTAGATCGTTGCATTGTGCTATGTTAAGTTGCTTCTCTACAGCACGCAACCAATCATCTGCCTCCATAGGGTCTGAGGCATGAGTGAACACCAGTGGATGACCTTTCATAAACTCTCCATGCTTATCTCTGACATGAACAGGCAGTGGTCCTCTTGCAGGTTCATTGTCCAAGCGCTGCATCATAGCCTGCATCAACTACGCTTGCATTCCCAATATTTGTTCCATGGTCACAGGTGGTGGTGGTGGATTTATGAGAGCATCACATCCATGACCACGGCCTCTACCTCTTCCTCCTCTTGCGGCCATCTGTTATTGAACAAATGCGCAAAATTTAGAGATTTTCTAAACTATAAAGAGCTCACAAAGGATAAGAAATAATGCTGAGAATTTTCTGGACAAGATTCAAATCCAGCAGCTCAGTAAAACTGTTATAACTCGAGTTTTAGAGATCCAACAGAGGTGCACCAAGATTTGTTAGAAAGATTAGGAGATTAGCTACAACTTTTATTTAGATCACTTTTACAGATTCTGCCACACACATGGTCAAAAGTAGAGCTAAACCGAATCTATTCTGGGTTCCAGACTGTGCAGGAATATCAACTTGTGACAGCTAGATCTCACAAACCTAAATAGCTATTGACATGATTCCAGAGACATTTGAAAGATACAGAGGTCTAGTTATCTCCACAAAAATTTCAGAATTTTTGATAGTCCAGATTTCGAGATAGCAGATAAAGAACACAGGCTGCTCCAGAAATCAGCACAGCAGAGATAAGATAAAGCGAAACATCTGCATTAAGATTTCATTCTAAACTTAAGGTTCCAATCTAAGGAAGTTGTGGACATGCCCACAAACTTCTAGCAATCAAACAAATACCAAACTAACGACGTGGTAGTCTAAATCAAGGCACCTAACACCTATGGAGCGGTGTCAATCATGGTGAAGGACCGGCGCTTCTTCTTGTAGATTGATGGCTGCCCAAGTTGAGCTCGAAGTTCATCCACTTGCTTCTGGAGGCGTCTCTCAGCCCTCTAGGATGCACGCAGTTCTCCTTTGACTTCCTCATCCACCCCCTGCATAGCGTGGATATGCTGCACCATTGCTTCCAAAGTTGGGTCACTCTCTAGTGGAGCCAAGACCTACCAAACACCCTCATGATCATAGCGAGGAAGGAACCTGAAGCGATCCTCCCTCATGGCCTCAAAGCGACGACCATGGTAGTAGATGTAGGCATCCTGTGCTGCATCTTCCATGCCATCCAAGGCATGGGCCCTCCTGGCAGTGGCACGGTGGATAGTCTCCACCTCATGTCCATTCTTGATGTCATTCTAGGCGGTGACCATCAACTCTACCTTCCAGAAGGTAGCCTCCAATGGATGCTGGTACTCTGCACAGTGGTAGCTGATGGAGGCATGCAGGTCAGGGTAGTAGTCGTCCAGCACATGAGTGAGGAGGGTGTGGTAGTAGGCCATCTCTGGGGCTGGCTTGAAGTAGTACTTGCACTTCCAACCTATCTCCTCATCCACCACGGGGACAGCTGGGGATGGTGTAGGTGTAGGGGAAGTAGCCATCGACTCCTTAGGTGTAGCTACAATAGGATAGACCGGTGTGATAGCTGGAGTAGGAGCAGGTGCAGGTGTTGGGGTAGCCATCTCCTCGTCGTTGGAGGTGATCACAATCTCCTTCTCCGCCTATGGAGCTCGTGGGGTGAACAGGGCACGATAGCCAGCAGTGCTGAGGTGAGTAGTCTTCAGGTTATGAGACATCTATAGATTTAAAATGAGATAGAATTAGAATCAACAATTTTATATAATAGATTAAGGTATGAAAAGCATAAATGTTTTAATAAAATAACAAGGATAAGACAGTAAGCAAGAAACCAGAGGAGCAAAGATGCTAAAACGACCGTTTTCTAACTAGGCATGCGTCCTATAGTCAACCTGGCTCTGATATCAATTTGTCACACCCAATTTTAAGGATAAAATTGAATGCACAAAACTCGGGTGTGCCTAGGGATCAATCACACACACAAGCTGACAAATTACATAAAGTATCATCACGGTGTCCTTACATAAGATCCATAATATAACTTAGTCTTACATTACACAGCGGAATATAAAAAGGTAACTCTCTCATGGGGCTCCATCATAGGGATGGTCAACTGGTTGACCACAAGCCTAAAAATCCTCAGGGAATTCCTCATACCCATTGTCATCTGTTACCTATCCGGGATTTTTATCCAAATAAAGAAAATAAACAAGCGTAAGTACATCCCGTACTTAACAAGTTAACATGGGGTTATGAAGCTCAAAATGTTGACACTGGTTTACTGCAGTTAACATTTTTAGTACGACAAGCTTTTATTATCAGATATTATCAAATTATGCTTAAGCTCCCATTTAATCCCATAAGAACATATATCAGGGTCAAGTGTACCATATATCATCATAGAACAACTTAAATGATCAACAAGTAACTAGTTATTCTGTGAGTTTTTCGGGCCGCTCGTGACTATGAGCACGGCTGTTATAATAGTTTGTTACCCTCTGCAGAGGTGGTGCACATTTACCGTGAGTCGTGATTCCCATATGCCCGGGTTAATTACTCCCATGTCACTGCCAAGGTGAGCGGGCAGGGTACACTATGAAGCCATTTCATAGGTTTCTCTAACAAGTTAGGGCCGCTAGGTTTCCTTGGTAGGCAGATGTAGGAACCCCCCTTTCCTATGGCACATATCCATCACGACTATACACATAGGAACAGAGGCAGCCTTATACCCAACGTGGCAAGCCCCATTTGCGCCAAAAAGGTAACCTCTAACTAGCTAGAAAAGGTCCTATTACTGAGCTAAAGTCAGAGCCATATGACTCTCCCGGTTACACTGTCAGTCCCAGCTTTTGCCGACAGATAAGTCCTTATGGAGAGCCAGGAGCAACATGATCAAAAGTCATTTGCACCTTCGCCCTATGGAACAGTTGTTATAAATCATGTTATACTTTTGGTTCCATAGAACCATTCATCATCATGTAGATCATGTTCAGTTAGAGCACTAGCAATCTACTCATATGCAATTACCCCATAGGAGTCAAGGGAACAAGTCATCAACTGTCTAGAATGTCCTTAGGGTTATCAAAATTAGACACATGCACATGAGTAATTGATTAAAGTGAAATAGGACATCAAGGTAGGCCCATGCTATACTTGCCTTGGTTCACAAACTCTTGCTGGTCCTGCTGGTCATCGAAGAATTCTTGGTCTCCAACGTTCTCCTCACCGTCTGAACACGACCAATACGACAACATACAATATTCTAAAGGCATTCATGCAAAGCAAACATTCCTATAATTAGAATAGTACACCAACAGTATAGAAAACAAGATAAAATGTTTGTGAAAATAATCTACGTCTCGCTACGATCACGTCAACACGAAGTTCACAAAAAACAGAGCTAAAATGCGTAAGTTATGATTTAAACGGGATTTCCTATAGCAATATATTTAATTAAATCTAACCATGAAATTTAAAAGTTCCAAACTTGACTAACAGTGGTTCTAACATGTAGATTATGAAATTACAAAGCTAACGCGATTTGAACGGATCAATTCGGAGCTAAAACGACGATTTTATAAGCAAAACAGTTCAAATGGCATTTCTGTAAATACTGAAAACATACTTTGAACTAAAAAAGTTAACTTTATGCTTTCAAAATGAGAAAGCGTACACGGGGAAATACGCTAAGGACGGTGGGTTCTATTTTGGGAAAAGGGAGGGGCTCTTTAACAAATTTGCCACGGCGAAAGGGTATCGGCCAACCAGGGCCTTTTATCTCACGATGGACGGCTAGGATTATTTTGGAGGAGAGAGAACAAGGGGGGGCTGGCTGAAATAATGTTCCAGGCGGCCAGGCACCATGGCCGACGGCGAGGACTCGCCAGCGAGCACGGTTAGGGGGCTTTGGTTCACGATTCGATGACCCGAAGCCACCGGATGAGAGAGGGGGAGCAGGCGAACACGTCTAGGCCAGAGAGGTGGCCGGAGGGTGCGACCGTGGCGGCGGTCGCCATGGACGGCGGTCGGAGATCCTCGGCACATGCGGTTAGAGCTCTAGGGGTCGTGAAACAATGAATTGAATGCATGGGGAGGTAGAGGGAAGCATGGCGAGGCTCACAGCGGGAGAAATCAGGGTCGGAGTCGGCTCAGGGAAGACGGCAACGCGGACGGCGGTCCTCGGAACTTCTTCGCGCGCCGGTTGCGGGCTCCGAGGCGAGAGCGAAAAAATGGAGCGGGGAGCGAGAGGGGGACGCGCGGGGGTTCGGCTTTGCTTAAAAAGAGGCCGAGGCGCGGGGAGGGGGGCGCTCCCACGACGCGCGTGGAGCGGGGCGACGGTTGCTGCAGCGGCTTGACCGGGGCTGCGGTTGCAGGAGGAAGGAGGTGGCACTGACGTGCGGGCCCGGGCGGTCAGCGACTGGAGGGGAAAGGGAGGCGCGGCGGCAGTTGCTGCAGCGCTGGGCTGGCGCGGAGCTAGGCCAGCGTGGGGCTGGGCTGGAAATGAGGAGAAGGGGGTGGCGGGCGACCGGTGCTGGGCTGGGCCGGCGCGGGACGCTAGGGGGTGGCCGAGCCGGGCTGGCGCGTCAGCTTGGGCTGAAAACAGAGGAGGGGAGAAAAGAAAGAATTTTCCTTTTTCTTTTTCCAAATAAATTTTCCAAAAGCATTTTAAATTCAAATTTCAATTCTCTTTGAAATTTTTGATCAATACCAAACATTCACAAAATAATATGTAGCAGCATGTATGCATCACTTGTAGCTAATCTTATATTTGATTTTAGTTTTATAAAAATTATTACTTTCCTATGTTTGAATGCTCACATAAATTGCTTAAATAAATCAATTTGACTATTTTTTTAGAAAATACAAAATTAGGGTGTTACAAACACACGATAGAGGACATGCCTCAACGGGTCCCGAAAACACATCCCTCCGGACTCCGGTGTCCATAAAAAAATTTTAAGCTAGGGTTGTAGTAATACATTGCATATAAGATGCGGGGCACCCTATTGTACGTTTCCTCCCAACTAGCTCATCGAATCGCTAGGGCAATTTGCTTAGCACGCTAAGTCTTTCCGTACTTTATACGTACTTAACGAATCTAGATATGTACTGTTGTAAAGAAGACACCGAAATATCGTTATTGTCATCAATGGGTCCCAATATACGACGGGCAAGGTAATGTGCAGTGAGTTGCTGATGATTTTCCTTCCCCCTATTTGATAGGCAAGTGTGGGGTTCGATAACTTTACTTATCCTCTACTTTTCATCACTCTGTCTCTTTCGTGCATTTAACCTACACATACAACCATTTTTGCATATCACGTGGTACCTCAACTCCTGGTCCGAATGAGTGACGGTGTACGGCCTATGGTGGTACACATCTTAGTCCTAAAGGAAGAATTTCATCTCTGACATTATATTGAATATCACCCCCTTCCTAAGGGTTTCTTTTTTATGGTTATACAATAATTTCCTACACATCTGGAGACTGGTGTCGTAAACTGCCATATCCGTCATGCTAACATTCCTATAGTTCGGAACGTCCTTAAAAGGTACGTTCATCGACCTTAGTTGCTCAAGCTCAGTCGTTGTGTAAGGTGGTGGTGGAACATACTGCTGTGCTTCGCTAATTCTGGTCCATGAATCATAGAGGGTATCATCTGCTGCTAAATCTGTGACTAGTCTACCCTGAGCCTGGATACCATGTAAAACCTCAGTTGGTACTGGTAATAACATAGTATGAATCGGTACTGACATGGCATCAACCAGTGTTAGCATAGCATCTGTACCTCCTTGGTTATCATCAAAATTATATAAATCACTGCTAACTACATCACCGATCATGTCCTCCTCCTCCTGCTCATCATCTTCCCGTTTAAATTCATTCACATCAAAATCATTACTTATACAGCCTACTACAGTTGATGAAACTGGTCCTGCATCAACTCACTGTCCAAATCGCTAGTGTGCGAATCTCTCTGTTGAGGACGGCAGCAAGCGCGAGGAGTGGTTAAATGTCCTCAGGACTGAGCGATGGGAAAGGAGGATAAATGAAAGATGGGGGCAATTTCGTCCATAAGGTATTAAAACATGCAAAACAACTTTATTTGTGAACAACTAACTGAGTAGCTAAAATGACTTTAGTTTTGAATACGAAAGAAGTATATCTCATATCCCGTATTGGGGAGGATCAGGTCTAAAACACACGTTAGGACAGATGATCCTCGTGGCGTCATTTGTCTTCTTGTATTCCCTCGAGAGATCCACGATCTAGTCCAAATACTCCCTCCCTCCAGCAGGAAAGAATGCAATTCTCGTTTTTCGAAGAGTGAAACAGTTTGAATTTTAACTAAATTTATATAAAAAAAACTAGCATCATTAATGATATAAAATAAGTACCGTTAGATTAGTTATAGAATATATTTTCATAATAAATTTTGTTTGGAAAAATATTTACTATAAACTCAGTCAAATTTAAATTATTTTGATTGGCACGAATCCTATAATTATATTTTTTTCGTCGACCGATGGAGTATTTGTATTTGCACCGTTCTCTACTCGCCAAATTATGCGTCTTTAAGTAGCTGGACACCTGCAGAAGACCGCGTCCTTTTGCCGTACACTGCAGGATATGCAAAGCAGCTAGCAAATTGAAGTAGAACTGTAGTCAGCACAGTTTGTCACTTTGGGTGGGCGAACCATTTTGCCGGAATGGGTCCAGGAACGAGACGTGTCAACATGCCATGGTCCATTCCTACCAATTTCATCAACAAAGAACAGCGGCAAAACATGTGACGAATGCGAGGGTGGTGGCTGATGTTCACAGCCATGACCCATGAGCCATCATTAAGCCCCAGCCGTGTTACGAAATCGTTCAGAATCCACTGGGAAGTGAGCGGCTCTCGCCTACCGGGCGCCGGGCGCGCCATCGACCACCTCCTGGTTGCTTATCGGGAACGAAAGCTTGGTAGGTGGATGCGACACGCCAGTGATCCAATGCGGTTTTGGCCCAGGCAAGGGCGCAAGGCCATGTTCAACACGGGAACGCAATTTCAGCGAAGGAAGCTTGGGATTTCCTTTTCTTTTTGGCGAACCAATCAAGCCTCCTGGAACCAGTAATGTCCCCACTTAAATTTCGAGGACCGGATAAACGGAAAGCAATATTTATTTCTGGTCATAAACACGTAGTTTCTCAAAATGGAGTTTATTTATGGCCATTATCGCTCTGTTCGTTTGACTTATAAGTCGTATTTTTTCAGCCAATAAATAATATTTTTCTCTTATAACAAATTGGCCAACAGTACTTTCAGCCATGACTTATCAGCCAAGTGAGCAAGGCATATGTAAATCTAGCTGTTCAATTCAACTCGCAGTTTTTTTTTAAATGGAGAGTGCTACTATTGGTATGTTCACTGGTTGGTTTCTGGATTGATAAGCCCGGCTGGTGCTAGTTTATTGTGAGAGAAAAACATTGTTGGCTGGCTGATAAACCCTGGCTGAAACAAAAAAGCGAACAGACTGGGTTTTGTACATGTGAAACGAGCAGTATGTTTTCAGATTTTTCGCTCCTCTTTTGGTATGTTGAAATCATGTGTACGTGTGAAACCTTGCTTCATAGAAAGGATTTGGCACATGCAAATAAAAGTTAAGATACATCTAATAGGAGATCGATAACACAAAAAAAACATGCTAATAGGCATGCAAGTATAAACTTAGGGCCTGTTTGATTGGCAAATTTTTTGGCGAAATGCTACTGTAGTATTTTCGTTGTTATTTGGCAATTAGTGTCCAATCATAGCCTAATTAGACTTAAAAGATTCGTCTCGTGGATTTCGTCTAAACTGTATAATTAGTTTTATTTTTTATCTATATTTAATGCTTCATGCATGCGTCTAAAGATTCGATGTGATGAAAAATCTTAAAAATTTTGGCAAAATGAAGTGAACTAAACTGGCTCTTAGTTAGACAACGGATCCTAGTTAATCAAGATACTGCTTTTGAGGGCTTCAGATTTAATGTTTAACACTGTTTAAAGTTTGGTCTTCTATAGACTTTTCAGACTCTTGGTGGTTGAGCTTTATATAAAATTCTATTTTAGTATGGTTTGGGAACAGGGATCTTAAAAGCTAAATGTAACACGTACTGATGTGAGCCTTTACCTAGAAGTGTGGCATCATTATTGCGTACGTGCCATATATGCGTACAAGCTCATCTTTGTTCAGCTAAAGACGTGAGCCTGTACAATTTCATCAGAATTGTGCCACGCGTAATATATGCGCGTTCAAACTCATCTTTCTCTGTTCAGCGGGAAAAATCGATCATATTTTTTTAATCTCGCCTCTAACAACATCACACGTGCTCATGTTGGGACCACTCAACATCCACGTACGTCCTCCCTTTATAACGTGTACGTGAAATCGAATCAGAATATATGCACCAAGAGTCTGATACGCCGACTGTTGTTTTTTTCATTCTCTTTTCATCGCATCAAATCTTTGAACACATGCATGGAATATTAAATATAGATAAAAAATAACTAATTACACAGTTTAATTGTAAATTACGAGACGAATCTTTTGAGCCTAATTAGACTATGATTGGACAATAATTGTCAAATACAAACGAAAGTGCTACAGTGCCAAATACTGATTCCTAACCCCAGATTGTAAGTTTTTTCACTCTCTCTCCATCACATCAAATCTTTGGACACATGCATAGAGTATTAAATGTAGATAAAAAAATAACTAATTACATTGTAAATTACGAGACGAATCTTTTGAACCTAGTTAGGCCATGATTGCACAATAATTGTTAAATACAAATGAAATGCTACAATGCCGAATACTTATTCCTAACCCCAATCAAGGCCGAGGCCTTACTATGAAAAAAATAATGTGAATTCTAGCTTAGGCTCCGTTTAGATTTCAAAAAATTTTGTGCAGTGCCCGTCACATCGAATCTTACGGCACATACATGGAGTACTAAATATAGAAAAAAAAACTAATTGCACAGTTAGGTGAGAAATTGCGAGACGAAACTTCTGAACCTAATTAATTCATAATTACACATTAATTACTAAATACAAACAAAATACTGCAAAAATCCAAAAAATTTTTATCTAAACGGTGCCTTAACTTCAAACCAACAGGGCCCGTAGCAGTAATAGCAGTAGGAAACCTGCCAGAACTGTCAGGTCAGCACGCGAAACAATACGGCATTTGTTTGTTTGTTCTTGCCGCAGCCGGAGTCCAACGCACCAGCACGGCACCGTTCCCCAGGCAAGTCTCTGGGTCTGAACCGAACTACCCACCCGGCACGGCGGCAGGTGCGCCAGCGCGCACGCACCGTCGCGCTCCCATTCCCGCAGCCCGCAGGCCGCAGCGCTAGTGCGCTACGCACACTTCCGTCTTCGTCCATCGGATCCTCTCCCCTCTCCCCTCTCCCCTCTCCGGAGAGGAAACCCCATTCCGATTCCCATCCAGGTCCTCGTGCCACCTGTTTGTTGCCTCCTCCTATTCCCGTCCCTCACGCCCGGCCCCGGCGGCCCCACCAACCCCCAGCCCCAGCGGCGCAACCTCCCAACCTCCGGATAAATCCGGCCCGCGAAATACCCAACTCCCCGAGGCCCATTCCGCGAAACGCGCACGGGAGTGTTTAGGGCTTTTCTCCCCCGCACGCCACAGACGCCACCTCCGCCCACACAACAACAAAGCAGACGCGGCCACGTCCGCCACAAGCCCCCAGAAACGGACGCGACCCCTCTCTGCCTCGCCTCCCGCCGCGGCCCGTCCCTGCTCTCGCCACCCCAGCCGACGCCGCGATGCGGTCGCCGCCGCCGCCACCGTGGCGGCCCCGGCGCCTCCATTCCGCGCTCCCCGTGCTCCTGCTCGTCGTCGCGGCGCTGGCGGCGCGGGCGGGGGCCGACGACCTCGCGAGCGACGCGCGGGCGCTCCTGGCGTTCCGTGACGCCGTGGGGCGGCGCCTGGCGTGGAACGCCTCGGACGCCGCGGGCGCGTGCTCGTGGACGGGGGTCTCCTGCGAGAACGGCCGCGTGGCGGTGCTGCGGCTCCCCGGGGCGACGCTCTCGGGGGCGGTCCCCGCGGGGACGCTAGGGAACTTGACGGCGCTCCACACGCTCAGCCTCCGCCTCAACGGGCTCTCCGGCGCGCTCCCGGCCGACCTCGCCTCCGCCGCCGCGCTTCGGAACGTCTTCCTCAACGGGAACAGGCTGTCGGGCGGGTTCCCGCAGGCGATTCTCGCGCTCCCGGGGCTCGTCAGGCTCTCGCTCGGAGGGAACGACCTGTCGGGGCCCATCCCGGCGGAGCTCGGCAACCTCACGCACCTCAGGGTCCTGCTCCTTGAGAATAATCGCTTTTCCGGCGAGATTTCGGATGTGACGCTACCGCCGCTGCAGCAGTTCAATGTTTCGTTCAACCAGCTGAACGGATCCATCCCGGCCTCACTTCGGTCGCAGCCGCGCTCCGCGTTCCTGGGGACGGGCTTGTGCGGCGGGCCCTTGGGGCCTTGCCCTGGCGAGGTTTCCCCTTCCCCTGCTCCAGCGGGGCAGACGCCGTCGCCGACGCCTGTTCCCAGTGGCAGTGGCGGTGGCGGCGGCAGTAGCGGCGGCACCAACGGTGGAAGAGGGGGAGAAAGTGGCCATAAGAGCAAGAAGCTCTCCGGTGGCGCCATTGCCGGAATCACTGTAGGCTCCGCCTTGGGCGCCGCACTTCTCCTCTTCCTCCTCGTCTGCCTCTGTCGCAGGTCGGGGGGCACCAGGACGCGGTCTCTGGAGATGCCGCCGCCTGCTCCAGCGCCTGCTGCTGCTGCTGGCGGCAGGAAAGCTCCCGAGATGACCAGCGGCGCTGCTGTAGCGCCGTTGACCACAATAGGCCACCCCAACGCTCCTATGGGCCAGTCTACGTCCGGTAAGAAGCTGGCCTTCTTTGGGTCAGCGGCCGCCGTGGCACCTTTCGACCTGGAGGACCTGCTGCGCGCGTCGGCTGAGGTGCTCGGAAAAGGAGCGTTCGGGACGACATACAAGGCAGTGCTCGAGTCTGGGGCAACTGTGGCCGTGAAGCGCCTCAAGGACGTGACTCTGTCTGAACCTGAGTTCCGTGAACGCATTTCTGAGATTGGTGAGCTTCAGCACAAGTTCATTGTGCCACTCCGTGCTTACTACTACAGCAAAGATGAAAAGCTACTTGTTTACGACTTCATGCCCATGGGGAGCCTCTCTGCAGTCCTGCACGGTGAGATCTTAACTCCCCATCCCCCAAGTTTCTGTTGCATATCTGCTTATGATTCTATCATCACCATTTTGCTGTACGTGTGCTTGTTCTTGGGTGGTAGGTGTAGAGTATTGCTCCATTTTTTCATATGTTTAAGACTAATGTTGGTTAGGTGGTACTCCAAATTGTTTTTCCGTTTTAATATTCGTCGTTTCCTGTGAATAGGACTTGATTTTTGTCATGGTCTAAGGAGACCAAATCAAAATCAGTTGGGATCGTGGTGTTATTTATCTTGATATCCAAAGCACTTGAATTATGTGTGATTATTTACCGGGTATTACTAGGGAAGTTGCATTCAGTTTTGACTCAGATTTATGTGTTAACTTCGGTGATGTCAACTCAGATTTATGTGTTAACTTCGGTGATGTCAACATGGAAGCTCTAATAAAATATTTGTCATCATGCCTCCCCTTCCACTAATTGGTCGCTTACTAGTTCTCAACTCTCAAGTTGAGAAAGTTTCCAAATCATTGATTACTTGGTTATCATTGGTTGTATTTTCTTGGATTTTTTCCATTTTAGTTATCTTTTGCTCTCTGCTTTACTGGTGGAATATTCTGGATTGATTAAAGAAGACAATCACTTGTGCTCATTGTAGTTTGTGAAATGGTACTATACGATCAAGATGTTCTTTGATGCCCTAATGTATTATCGTCTCAATTGTCTTCGTTGACCATGAATACAGCAATTGGTTGTGACTTGATCTCACTTAAACTGTCTGGATTTCATTTTATTGAACAGGCAACAGAAGTTCTGGCCGGACACCACTTAACTGGGAATTAAGGTCAAGCATTGCTCTAGCTGCAGCCCGTGGTGTTGAGTACATCCACTCAACGAGCTCAACGGCTTCCCACGGTAACATCAAGTCATCCAATGTCCTCCTGGGCAAATCATATCAAGCACGTGTATCAGACAATGGCCTTAACACTCTTGTTGGTCCATCATCTTCACCGTCTCGCACCACTGGATATCGCGCACCTGAGGTTATTGATTCCCGGAGGGTTTCCCAGAAGGCAGACGTGTACAGCTTTGGTGTTCTGTTGCTTGAGCTGGTCACGGGCAAGGCCCCCAGCCAGGCTGCTCTCAACGACGAGGGCGTCGACCTGCCCAGATGGGTGCAGTCAGTTAATCGCTCTGAGTGGGGTTCAGAGGTGTTTGATATGGAGCTCATGAGACATCAGACTGGCGAGGAACCGTTGGCTCAGCTCGTGCTGCTTGCTATGGACTGTGTAGCACAAGTCCCAGATGCCCGGCCATCAATGGCGCATGTTGTTATGCGGATAGAGGAGATCAAGAAGTCAAGCGGGGCCTCAAACATCGAACAAGTTGATGATCAATCTTCCAAGGCTGAATCGGAGGTGCAGACCAATCCGTTTGCTACTTGATCTCAATTGACCTGAGAGAGAATCGGCTATAACTCTAGCCTGCATTCAATCGATTCATGCTTTTGATGAATCCTATCTTCAACTGAGTCGAGACGACTGTTTTTCATCTTTTAGCCTATTGGATTTAACGGGTTGATTGTCATTAAGTAGCTCGGGTGCTCGGCACCCAGTGCTGCGGAAGGTGATCGGTGGTGTGTTTAGGGACCAGTTCTAAAGTGTGATTGCTAAATTGCTGTGCTCATTCTAGCCTTGCTTAGGTTGGTTTTAGCTTGTAGCCGCTGCTGTCTTTCGGCTATCCATGTGTAATTACTCAAGCCTCATCAAGTGTTTGGAATTTTTTTTTGCCGGATTATTCTCGTTTGATTTGTCCAAGTTGCTTGCCAATGTGATTTTGGAGTGGTCATGCTTTGAGAAAGTTTGGTGGTCTACTGTTAGCTACTGGTGCTACGGTGGCAGCTGATTGATGGCGGCATTGTCATTGTCATCAGTCCGCTAAAGCTACCTGCCTTGTTTAGTTTTGTCATCAGTCCGCCAAAGCCGTTTAGTTTCGAGGCGTAAAGTTTTAAAGTTTTAGGGTGTTAGAGCATCTTTAAGAGATCTGCTAAAAATAGATGTTAATTTTTTTGATTTAGCCATTATATAAAATAGAAAACCTTTTAAAAAGAAAGTGAACTGCAACAGTCTTTCTAAATAGCTCACCACATCTTTCTAAATAGCTCACCACATCAATCTTTTTTGAGGCTCCATGATGCAGTAGTTTGCCGCCCGAACGTCATCAGGCCTTTGCTTCCTCCGTGACCGGCCACTAGACACAACCATCACGGTGGTAGCTCGGCTCGTTGGCTAATTGCAGCCAAGCTACAGCAGCAGCCATGCTACGTATTTGACGCCCGTGCATCCGGCCTTGGATGGCACTTGGAGGAGTCGCTCAATCTATCAAAGTCGAATGTAGCCGGTTGGAAAAGG